>NC_058132.1:651920881-651934319 GCF_016433145.1 Gracilinanus agilis
CTCTCTCTCTCTCTCTCTCTCTCTCTCTCTCTCTCTCTCTCTCTCTCTCTTTCTCTCTCATTCTCCCTCTCTCTTTCTCTCTCTCTCCATCCATCTAGCCATTTATCTATCTATCATTCTATCTATTCAATTGCTTGTTCTATTTGCCTATCTATCTCTCTATCCATCATATCTCTGTTAGTTTCTAAATCTATCCATCTCTCATCTGTCCACATATTCATTCTCACTCACTGCTTTTGTACAAGTCATTTATGTTCTTGGACTCAAGTCTTCTACTTTGCAGTCTGAAAGAGTTGGATGAGCCACTCCCTAAGATGCCTTTCCTCTGGCTTCTTTGCATCTCAACTTTCTTTCATAGACTCTTTTATATTATAATGTTTAATAAATCCAACTGAAGGGAAGTAAATCCAAACCAAAATCCTCATAGAGCAGTTCAAATCCATTTCCTCTCTAGGTAAATTCCATCCCTTCCTTCCAGATGAGATTATTTGGCTAATTAAAGTCTGTATTCTGGCTTGTGTTAGAATAAGCTGGTGTTCAGACCCAAGGATTTAGCTGTCTACCAGTTAAATGTATTTATTAAAAAATAGGAGCATATGGATTAAATTCCCTTCATGGATCATCTCGACTTAAATAATGAGGGGAAAAGTGTCTGGCAAATGCATTTTGTGTTCTGCCAAACCCAACATGTTGAGGAAAAATGATTTAAGAAATCCAACTGTAGCCAAAAGTCAGCAAAATTCACTAATTTCTTCTTGTCCCTCTGAAATCTTTGTTTTTGCCAGTATTGGCAGCATTTGTTAAATTGAAAAATTGGCTTTCACAGAGGTTCTTTTGCCTCCTTTTCTCCTAATCTCCCAGGAAGATGACTGTAAGGAAACACAGCCCAGAAATAAGGAAGAAATGGACCTTGAGAAAAAGTAGGGGCTGCCATGTCCTTGTCCCTAAATACGAAGACATCCAAGTAGCATTTCTTCTTAGGTGGGAAATGCCAATGAATGACAGGCCAGGGCAGTGCCGGAACCAGTTTATTTGGGATAGGGAAAGTCTATTGTTAAATCCTCAGTATGAGTGTATATACCTCAGAATTAACAGACTCTACAATAATGACTTGATTTATAACTTGATTTATATGATAACTATCTAGATTTAAGAAAATTGTTGAGAAAATTGTTAATAATGCAGATTAAATTAAAAAGTGTGTCCCCCGGGGGGAAGCTGGGTAGCTCAGTGGATTTAGAGATGGGAGGTCCTAGGTTCAAATCAGGCCTCAGACACTTCCCAGCTGTGTGACTGGGCAAGTCACTTGACCCCCCATTGCCTACCCTGACCACTCTTCCACCAAGGAGCCAATACACAGAAGTTAAGGGTTTAAAAAAAATAAAAAATAAAAGTGTGTCCCCATTCCCACCTCAAAAACCTCCAATTTTAAGTATTTACCAGTATATTCCCTGATCATAGCCTTTTGAGTCCTTGGAAGTAGATACTTAGGAATCCCAAACCTAGATCTTAATTTTCACTGGAGAATATTTTGAATTTTGTGTAACCTGAAAGATTCATGAAAATTCAAGGTTTCTTTCTCTGATAGCTGAAGTGAAGATAAATGGTCTGAGTCTATGATAAGCTCAAGGCCAACAAAGCAGACACTTAAGATTTAGGATTGGGAGTGGCAGAAAGGGGAGCAGAAATATTTTATCAGGAAGAGGAAGCTGACTTAGAAACAGGAAATCAAGAATGGAGATATATTGCTGTCTTTGGATGATGAAATATAAACCATGTGATTCTCCAGATAGCAATAAGAGGATCAATATTAAAGGTTTTTTTTCAAGTGCTTAGAGTTAGGGTATGGCCAGGGATATTTGCATTTTGCAGATTACATTAATCTCTTCCAAAATCCTACCAGGGGATGTGGTTGGCAAGACTTGAAGAGGTTTGTGTAAGCAATCAGAGCAGTGACAGCTTAACTTAATGAGAGCAATCATGAAATAATGCAATTAAGACAAAACTGTTCAAAATTTCCTTCTAGGTGAAGAGTACATGGCAGCTAGTCCCTGTAGACATGGGCTGTTGTCAAAATGGCTGATAGAGCACTAAGCTTTGGCAGGAAAGATATTAAAGAGAAACCAGAAAATATTCTTCCATCTTTGTACTAAAATGAAGGACTGTGTCTATCCCTGGATTACTCTATGTGGTAAAATCACAAGAAAGAATAAATGAAAGTGGAAAAGGATTAGAAAAGGGAAGCTAAAATAAACAAGGAGATGGAGGAGTTTCTAGGACGACTTATCTGGATATAACCAGATATCCAAATAATCTGGAAAATTAAAGACCAAAGGGGAACATGGGTGACTCTTTAAAAAAAGAGAAATGAACAACAATGACATAGAGATATGATATGATGTGATACTGGACTGGGAGGAGGTTATCACTTTCCACTGTTCTCCACATATTGAATGGCTTAGCTTATTTGACATGAAAAAAAAAAAATAAGATTTTGACAACTGGCCCCATCACTTTTCGGCAAGCAGAGGGAGAAGAAATGGAAGCAGTGTCAGATTTTATATTCTGAGGCTCAGAGATCACTGCAGACAACAACTGCAGGCATGAAAGCAAGAAAAACTTGTTCCTTGGAAGGAAACTATGGAAAATCTGGATAATATGCTAAAAAGCAGAGATATCTATACAGACAAAGGTCCATATAGTCAGGGCTATTTTTTTCCAGGAGCAACATATGGAGATGCGAGTTGACTATAAGGAAAATTGAGTGCCACAAAATCAGCATTTTTGAATTGGGTTGGAGAAGACTTTTGAAAGTCCCTTGGACAGCAAAGAGATCAAAGCAGTCAGTACTTGAAGAAATTAATTCAGATTATTCATTGGAAGGTCAAATACTGAAGCTGATGCTAAAATGGCCACATAATAAGAAGGCAGGAGTCATTGGAAAAGACTTTGATGTTGGGAAAGATTGAAGGCAAAAGGAGAATGAGACAACAGCGAATGAGATGAATACATAGTATCATGGAAACCAGAAACCGTGAAGTTGGACAAACTTTGAGAGCTAGTGGAGGATGGATGGACCAGATGTATTATGGGTCAATGTGGAAGACCCATAATAGAAGAGTTGGACATGACTGAATGATTCAACAACAACAAAAAATTTAGTCCACCAACTCCTCTCCGGGGGACCTGATTTTCTATTAATTCCCTCAATGTATGTATTCTAGGGAATCAATTTTCCTTTCAAACTAATTAAAGGGGTCAAAACTGGAGGAGAGTAGCAACGAAGACCTCACCTCTCATGTCAATCTGAACTCATCAGTTTCTCCAAGGAAAGGTGCTTACTTTCCTCTTCAGGAAAATCTGGTTTTGAGTTTTTCTCTTTGCTCTGAGAAGCTGAAAAATAATTGAATCAATAATCCCTTTCTGCGGTTTGAGCCTCCAGCCAAAGAATTTCCTTGTCAAATTACATCAGTTGTAAAATTGCTCTCTTCCCTTCACCCCATCTCCTTGGGGTATTCCCTTTTCATCTCTTTTTGCTACATTTCAATCAAAATTTATAGATTGGTAATGCAATGGTTAACCACAGATATCTTAAAACCAGTTTTAAAAAAGATAAATGTTAAAGAAATGAAGACAAGTTTCTAGAACAGATGCACATATTTTAGAGTCAGGAAGAGTAAAGAATCATAATTCTTAGCTTTGCCCCTCTGGGTCAGTTTAGCAGAAAACAGGATGTATCCGTATAGGCCTGTGACTCTGCAGTCCAGGACTAGTGACTTCATCATTGTAGTTCTACTTTTGATTTCATGGTTCTACTCTCTGAAGCCTTTGTTTTTCTGGTCTCCCCCACCAAGTGCTTATTGGGACTATCCTTGGGATACCTCCTCCACCTCTTCGAGTGGCTCATACAGGATGTATGATTTCCTGTCACATTGCATCCACCATACCCAAGGATGTGAGGGGCTAGTCAAGTCTTGTGAGTCATCAGTCCAGCATCAGGGTAATTGAATTTAGAGGACCAAGACA
This sequence comes from Gracilinanus agilis, assembly GCF_016433145.1. Classification (NCBI taxonomy): domain Eukaryota; kingdom Metazoa; phylum Chordata; class Mammalia; order Didelphimorphia; family Didelphidae; genus Gracilinanus; species Gracilinanus agilis. The sequence goes on from NC_058132.1 coordinate 651,924,908, forward strand.
TTTGGAGAAGGATTTCTCTTTGAACTAGCAGGCATTCCTCTCCAGCATATTAGCCTCTTGATGATACCAAGATAAAAGGACATTTACATAGGGTAGACATGAACGTTTACTTACACATTCACAAAATTTCTGATGGACTAGAATATTTAAAATCACTTTTTGATCATTCACAAAATATTTCTTTTTTTAAATTATTCAAAAATATTTTGTTTTCCCAATTACATAAAATAATTTTCAATGTACATTTTCCAAAATTATAAGATCCAAATTGCCTCTTTCCCTCTCCTTTCGAAATAGTGAGCAATCCAATCTGGATTATACATGTATTATCATGCAAAACATACTTCCATGTGGGTCATTGTTGTGAGATAATACTCACATAGAACCAGAATCCCAAAAATAAAATAAAAAATAGGCTAATGTGAAATATTGTCTGTTGTCATGGATCATTGCATTGCTGAGAGTAGCTGAGTCTTTCATAGAAAACTGTCTTTTTTCATGTAAAATAATGTTGTTACTATGTACAATGTTCTGGTTCTGCTGATTTCACACTGCATCAGTTCATGTGGATTTTTCCAGCTTTTTCTGAAATCATCCTATTCATCATTTCTTATATCAGAATAGTATTCTATCACCATCATATACCACAATTTGTTCAGCCATTCCTCAATTGATGGACATCCCTGCAATTCCAATTCTTTACCTCCATGAAAAGAGCTGCTATAAATATTTTTGTACAAGTAGGATTTTCTCCCTTTTTATTATCTCTATGGTATACAGATCCAAAAGTGATATTATAGGATCTAAGGATAGGCACAGTTTTATAGCCCTCTGGGCACAGTTCTGAATTCCCTCCAAAATGGTTGGATCAGTTCACAATTCCATTAACAATGCATTAGTGCCTCAATTTTGCCACATCCCCTCCAAAATTTATCACTTTACTGTCATATTTGCCAATCTGAAAGGTGTGAAGTGGTACTTCACAGCTGTTTTAATTTGCATTTTTTTAATCAAGAGTGATTTTGGAACATTATTTCATAAGATTATTGCTGGCTTTGATTTCTTCATCTGAAAATTACTTCTTCATATCCTTTGGCCATTTGACAATTAGAGAAGGTTTGTATTCTTATGAAAGCTCTCTATAAATCTGAGAAATTTGACTTCTATCAAAGAAATTTGTTATAAATGTTTTTTCTCAGTTTGTTGTTTTCCTTCTAATCTTCATTAAATTGGTTTTATTTGTACAAAAACTTTTTAATACAATGAAAATTATTCATTTGACCTTTTATAATATTCTCTATCTCTTGTTAAGTCATAAATTCTTCCCTTCTCCATAGATCTGCTAGGTAAACTGTTCTGTGTTCCCCTAATTTACTTATGGTATCACTCTTTTTATCTAAATCATATACCCATTTTGACCTTTTCTTTCACCAAAGATCTCTTAAATACCTACTAGATGTGTGTCTTCTTGCTATATAGGTTAGAGAAAAGTTCCTATGAAAAGAGATTCAGGACCTTTTTTGGACTGCATGCTCAATGTGAGTCAACAAAGTGAAGTGGAAGACATAAAATTTAATGAATTCTAAACTAAATTGAGAGGTTTTTTTATTAAATGGTCAGGAGATTGTTCACTTCTGGCCATCGTATTTTAAACAAAATATAGATAACACTTCCTAGCAGTATGATTCTGGGTAAGTCACTTAACCCTAATTTCCTAGACTTTATCACGTTTCTGCCTTGGAACCAATACATAGTATCAGTTTTAATACAGAAGGTAAGGGTTTAAAAAAAGAAGAAAGATGTAGACAAGCTATACATTATTTAAACTATAGCAAGCAGGATAGAAAAGAATCTAAAAAAACATGAAATATTAAGTTTAGTTGAAGAACCATAGAGTGAAATAGTGAATGTTGAAAAGGAGCTTAGAGTTTATCTTGGTCAACTGCCTTATTTGACAGATGAGGAAATTGAGGGCCAGAGAGGTTAAGTAATTTGCTCAAAGACACAAATGTGGGAAGCAAGATAAGCAAGATTCCTTGATGTTTATTCTGTCCCTAAATGTAGCTCTCTTTCCTTTCTGCTTATGACCTCTACCGTCCTGCAGTTAACCTGCAGAGGAGAAGACTTAGAGAAGAACACATCTTCATGTTCTGGAAGTCTTATCAAGTAAAAGAGATATCACCCTTGGCTTGCTTGGCCCCAGAGATCATAAACTTGGGTAATTGAAGAAAAATAATTTTTGACTCTGTAAGAAAAAAAAAAATTCCTAGTAGAGGTAAAACCAAAAAATGGAATGGGTTATCTCAGGAAGAAATAGTTATCCCCTAAATAGAAATCTAAAGGAAGAAACTAGATTGACACTATTTGAGAATTCCATAAAAAGAGATTTTATCAAATATAAGCTGGATCCACAATGACCCCCTGTTTCTCCCTGAAGCAAAAATTGATCTTCTTAAAACAATGTTATTATGTCATTATTGTACAGCAGTCAAAAAAATTTCCAAAGATTTAGAGTTAAGGATGATCACTCAAAGGGAAACGGAAAAATACATGGTGGGTATTACTAGAACATTACAAATAAAGAATTATACAAGAGAAGTGTTGTAAATGATGGACCAAAGAAATGGATGATTGGAAAGGAAAAGTGGGTCAGCCATAAATTAAGAGTGACGGAGAATCCATGGATATCTCAAGTGCTCCGATGTTAGCCATGTAAGATCAAGAGTGTGAAAGGAAAACCTGCCATGTATTTAGTGAACTCCCCGTAGTGGATAAATGGAAGGACAGAGATGAAAGTCACTAAAGACAGTGGGATTTCCTATCAGTTATGACAGGCATTATCAAAAGGGAAACTGAAATATATATTCAAATGGATATTCTTTAACATGTTTCCTAATTCAGATTCTTACTCCTGAAATTCCTAATGCACAACCATTAAAATAATTAGCTTTTTGGATTCCTCTGAACAGGTTCCAGTTGGGCACATGGAGATATAACAGGGATGGCTATAGCCACTGGATCACTTAAATACAAGAATGTGAAGGGGCAGCTGGGTGGCTCAGTGGATTGAGAGTCAGGCCTAGAGACAGGAGGTCCTAGGTTCAAATGTGACCTCAGACACTTCCCAGCTGTGTGACCCTGGGCAAGTCACTTGACCCCCATTGCCCACCCTTACCACTCTTCTGCCTTGGAGCCAATACACACAAGCTAAGGGTTTAAAAATTAAAATAAATAAATAAATACCAGAACGTGTTGTAGAGAATTAGAAACTGAATTGTTCACCAAGAAAACAAATGACAGGGGAAATCTAAATTTAGTTTTCAACTTAATAAAAAGTACCTAAAATGTTTTATTTACCCCAAATATTGTTTAAACCTGATTTGTCTTAAAAACATCTTAGCTTTAATAAATTGATCTGAATTTCCAGGTAAATCAGAAGTGGAGGGCTCTTTAAGAAAACTTTTCCTCTTTTTCCATTAAAGAAATATAAATTATGGATTTCCATAGCATTGATATGGTAAATAAATTTCACCCAAAACTCATTATTAAGTTAACCCACTAGGGAAATAGGTTTATATTAGTCTACTTATGTTGTTTCAATTCCCCTTTCATGTCAACAAAGTTATACCATTTACTGAATTCTTGAGGATTTGGATTATAACAATCAAAGGCAATTTCATGACTTATAGATTGATTTTGGTAAAAAAAAAAAACAAAAAACTGGAGTTTATCAGTCAAACTTTTGGTAGTAAAAATGCATTTTCCCATTTAAGCAATGTGGCAATGGTTCTTTGATTGGATTATTGACCGGTTAATTGAATTAAAGTCTTCTTGAGTTAGAAGGGACTTTTGGAAGCATCTAAGGCAATCTTTTCATTTTATAGATAAAGAAAATAAGATTAGAAGATAAATGATTTACCTAAGGTCATAGAGCAAGGAAAAGAAAGCGGTAAGACTCAGACCTAGTTTCCCTGACTTTTAATTCAAAGCCCCACTATACCCTAGGGAAGCCATTTAAATTGTATTTCAAGATAATCCACAAATGATTTCATTCCACCATAATTTCCTGAGCAATGCTTTAAAAAAAAAAAAAAAAAACAGAAGAAATTCAAGTGCAATGAACAATCTTTTATGTGTTTTTACATAAAACTCTGACAACTCCTTCTCAATGTTTCTAGGGAAGGGATTACATATATTGTAGGGAAATTTAAGTATATATGCATATATATATATAATATAAGGTATGGTATATGATAACATGTATATAACATTTTATATGTGTCCCTGTGTAATCATTTTTATTTTACATGCTTTGTTGATTTATATTCCATGAATTTCTTTTAATAATTATTAATTCCTCTCATGGTAGAAATCCATAAGCTGTTTGCCGTGCTTCCTTCATTCATGCCACACTTTACCATTAGTTCAATCTTTGCAAAGCAAATTCATTCATTTTAAAATTGAAAATGATTTGAAATAAGAAATGACTTCCTTGATGTTAGAATATAAATTGAGAGCATAATCTATTTTACTTCGGTCTAAACAAAGATATGGAGAAGGAAATGGTAAAGCAGTCCAGGATCTTTGCCAAGAAAACCCAAAAAAGGGTCACAAGGTGTTATGCAACTACTAAACAAAAACAACAACAAATAGAGATAATGCTTCACTGACCCAAGGAGTTGACAAGTCAAGCCCAGGCTAAATGATCAAAGGCTGGTACTCTGAGAAGTTCCTCTGAAGTTTTCAGGAAAAAATAAAATTTCTTATTTTTAAAAATACTTTTTATCATCAATATTTTTATTCCATAATCTTAGCCCAATAACTTCTTTATAAAATGATCCCTTGAAAGAAAGGGCCCAGCAAAACCAACAGGATCTGTGCCCAACCATGTACAGAATATTTTGCAAAAGTAATCTGCCATCTCTTTGCTGACAGTGACATGTTTCCTCACTGGTGTGCAGCAATCATGATTGGTCGTGGCATACAACATGGATTCTGATGTGCTTCGGCATTTCCCGTTATTGTAATAATTTTGCCTATTTTCCTATATTTGGAAGAATATTTTCTTTTAAAAAGTGATTGATGTGTATTAATATTTGAAAGTTGGAAATGATATCATTGATCTTTTTGTTTACCAGAATCAATACGGAACCATCTACCTAGCTTTCGAGGGATACACGTCATTGTGCTACAGTTTTAGTTCCTTGTTTATTAATGCACTTCTATTAAAATCAATGTCCTTAAAAAAAAAAAAGAAAAGAAATGTCTTTATATGCTGCCATGTTCCTTAGCTGCTAAACTGGAATGGTGTGGTGCGCCCTGTAGGTGCCAGACTCAGTAGAACATGACCCCGTAGCCTTCCCAAGCTTCCCTTCCTCTCTCTCTTCCTCCCTTCCCAAATAGCCTCCCTGTTCCATTAGTGATTCCTCCTGGGGGAACGAGAAGCTCAAAAGTTAAAATATTCTGCAAAAGACACGCCAGAGATGGGTGAGAGATTTTGCCTCGTAGCCAGGCTCTCTCTCTCATGTGTTTCTTAAGGAATCAGGCGGACACTTGGCAAACCGAGGCTAATTGCTTCCGAGCAGGTTGTGTAGCGGCTCAAAGGAAGATGAGGGGAAATGGAAGCTCCGGCTTGAAGACGGTTCTCAGAAAGCCCCACACAAGGAGCCGCGCACAAGGTGGGAAAGAGATCCAACAGGACGAGTTTCCGGAGAGAGAAAAACAAGGAGCTCTCCAGGCGCGAACCTAAATGGGGGCATGTTCTTCAAAGGAATTTGGTTCCATGCAATCCCACTATGGGGAATAGCCCATAGGTTAAGCAATGAAAACACGAGATTTTGTTCGTTAATTAGGGACAGCGCAGCTAGTTGGGACAGTGAGGAAGCCCGTAGACCGTCAGAAGAAGACTCATCTTCATGAGTCCATTCTGACCGCAAATACTTCCTAGCTGTGTGACCCTGGGCAAGTCACCTAACCTTGTTTACCTCAGTTTCCTCATCTGTCAAATTAGTTGGAGACAGAAATGACAAGCTACACCGGTATCTTTGCCAAGGAAACCCCAAATGACGTCAGGAAGAGTCAGCTACCACGGAAACAACTCAACAATAACAAGGAAAGCTGTTAGTGATTTTAGTTCAAAACTGCCTCAGTTGGATCACCTAATCTTCAATATGTCTTCATAGTTCCATTTGAGACCCAAGATGTCTGGGAATGTTTTTCTTCTTTCCTTTAAACTATTCCTTATGTCTCAGGTTCCATACTATGTATTGATTCTAAGACAGAAGAGTGTCAAGGGCTAGGCAGTAGAGGTTAAGTGGCTTGCCCAGGGTCACCCAGCTATGAAGTGTCTGGGGCCAAATTTGAACCCAGGACCTCCTATATTTGGGCCCGACTCTCTATTCCCTCAGCCAACTACTCTTCCCCAGAATGTTGTTTTATGTGCATCTGTGAATAAAATGAGTAGAAGGGAATGAATTATGATATTCATGACTGATCATCTTACAACTCTGGTTTGCACACTTTTGATGATAACAAGAACACTCTTGGACCTTTGGTCCCGGCCATTGTGGTCTAGTTCCAGTCACTGGGAGCTTCTGCTTTCTGTTTCATGGTCTCTTTTGCCAGAACCTGAACCCACAGTGTACCATCAGGGCTCTCAGAGCATGGATTTAGGGGAATGGCGCAGAGTACCAGAGTGAGACAGTCTAGATCTACAGATTAGAAATTAGAATCAGGTCCTTCCGTAAATTGTTTGAGCTCGTTGCTTCCTAATGAAAATAGAATGATAAAGTAGGAAGTCAACATTAGTTCTAGCTTGCTTCTTTCTCTATCATGAGCCTCCAACATTATCTCATAATTATATTTGGGGATCAGGATTATTTTTTTCTTTTAAAGGAACCTGTGACTCAGTGCTGCCAACTTATCTTTCCTGCTTAGGACGTCTGTCCATGTCGCAAGGGGGGACTCCAGGAGGAGTCACAGAAAGCTTTACATCAGTATTTATTAGGGGATTTGGAGATGAGAAAGAACATGAAGTTTGGAGTGAGGAGAAAAGGCTAACAGCCATGAAGGCTTTGCCATTCGACCACTCGTGTGGACTTGGAAGCTGAACCTCCAAAGGCCTCAGTTTCTTTGTAAGTAAAATGAAAGGCAAGAGTAGATGTTGTCTAAGATCCTTTCCTCTTTTAAGTCTGCAATCCTATTAAATGGTAATAATAAATAGAAGTAACTATAGCAATTTCCAGAGTCATTGAACTCTAATCCCCAAATCACAAAGCTCTTTACAGACATTAATTAATTAAGCCTGATTACACCTTTGCATAGCAGGCCTTATGCACATTTGCTAGATGATAATTATTCTGCCTCTTCAAAGTGCTTTCCAAAAGGCCACTTTACACCTTCCTTCTCCTCCTCTTTTTACTCACAGATAAAAGAGGTGCAAAAAATGTTCCCACTTTTCAGAAATGAAGCCAATAGCTTTCGAAAGACGATAAAATAAATCTAGGGCGATCTTCAAATGTAGATCTTATAGGGTTTGTTCATTTATTTTCTGTATAATCGGGGTGAGGTCATCTTTTTTTTGGTAGGGGAAGAGGAAGTGGTTAATCAGAGCTTCAAATAGCTGTACTGCTTTGCTAATTTTATTACCACTTCTTGGTAAAGACAGCCACTACTTGCTGCTTAACCCCCTCTAATTATTTTGGATTTACTTGTTAATGTAATTATTGTTTTCCGAAGAAAAATATAAGCTCAGGAAGCTCAGTGAGGTCAGGAGTGAATTCCATTTCTGTTTTTACAAATGTGACCCTCCTTCCCCACAAAATGCTCCCTACAAAACAGGTATGCTTCTTGATTTCCATTGAATGGAATGAAAAAGATTCGCATTAAATGAAAAGGAAATCCAAGTGTTGGCTACTGAGAGTGAATGAATTTCTCCTTAGCTTGCTTCATTATTAGCCTAAGATGAGAGAAGAGCTTAGAGTACTTTTTCACCCACTAAGACAGTGATGGCAAACCTTTCAGAGATGGAGTGCCGGGCCCTGCCCTGAAGTTGCCCCCACACTGAGTGCCAGGTATGCTCCTGCCTTCACCCCACACGGGAGGGAGGAAGTGCTCCCATTGGGCTGTTGGGTGGACGAAGTGAGGAATGTCCTCATCAAGTGTAGAGAGGAGGAAGGGAGTGGCCTGAGCACTGCTCCCCCCCAGCTCTGCCACCTGTGAGCCCCTCACCCTACCCCCATTGGGCTGCTGGGCAGAGGAGGAGGAAGAGAGCAGCTCTGCCCGAGCCCCTCTACCTTTCTAGTAGGGAAGCCTGCGGGTGGACGGGAAGGGGGAGGGCAGTGGCACACCCACAGAGAGGGCTCTGCGTGCCCTCTGTGGCCCCTGTGCCATAGGTTCGCCATCACTGCACTAAGACATCAGGGCACACCTAGCTTGGCATATTGATATTGGCTGTAACCCAACTCCTTTCTGCCTGGAAGAGTGATGTTCTGGCAGGGATGTGACTATCCCAAGACCACCCCACCTACAGAGCAAATCCATTTGGCTTTAGGACTTTGGCCTAGGGCTAAGCTGTCTTGATTGATGGATAAGTGAAACCTCACTAAAGCCATTATATTGTATGCTACTCATTGTATTCGTCAGATTAGGAATTATGTCAGGTGGCCTCCTCTGGCCTGTGGCTGTAGTTTGCCCATCACTGCCCTAGACCATGCTTCATATGCTATTTAAATTATAATTCATATAATCAATGCTGGTTGACATTTTGATTCCATATCCCATTGGGCAATTCCCCAGGATAGTGGGGCTCCTGTAGCATGAGCATCTGACTGATTTCCCTTTGAATGCTGTCCTATTCTCTACGACTTTTGCTTTTGCTCTTCAGAAAACAATTTAAACATTGCTATTATTGCTCCTGCAGATTGTATGACAATAAACTGTCCTATGTCCCCAGGCACCAGCCTTCCAACCCTCCCCCTTACCCTGGAGCAGCAGGTAATATGATATATGTTATACATGTGCTGCTAACATGCACCTATTCACTCTTATTTTGCACAATTTTCTAGCAATTTCATCGCTTTATTTCCACACAGAAGACTAAAAGCAGCTGGTAGAGAAAAAGAGTTTTAGATTTGGAATTAGGGGCCTGGATTCCAATCCAAACTCTGGCAATTACTACCCATGTGTCTTTGAATAAATTGTTTCTCAGTTGTTGGCCTCAGTTTCTTTATGTGTAAAATGAAGGAGGGGATTAGATGGTCTCTAAGATTTCTTCCACATTAGATCCAGAAATTTCAAAGAGGGAGCCAGGGGCTGCTCTTGGCTGGTATGTTGACAGTCCAAAAACAAAAGAGAAGACCAAAATGATAAAAAGTAGACACAAGAATTCTAAAAACACCACAATATGGAGTCT
>NC_058132.1:651936317-652039514 GCF_016433145.1 Gracilinanus agilis
GGAAGGAAGGAAGGAAGGAAGGAAGGAAGGAAGGAAGGAAGGAAGGAAGGAAGGAAGGAAGGAAGGAAAGAAGGAAGGAAGGAAGGAAGGAAATTTGGACTGGTGGCTAATGAGATCATAGCAAGGCTGGAAGTTTGAGAGAAATCAGTGAATAACTTTTATTATTTTAATTTTGATATAGAAAGATCAGGCAACTGATCTGGGATAATCCTGAAAGACTTAGGACAGGCAATGTGCTTCACCTCCAGAGAAAGAATGGCTGGAGTCATCCTTCACATCAGTGTATTTTGGGGCTTATGTTGGGGTTTTGGTTATGTATGAGGGTGCTCTTACAACAATGGTCAATATGGAAATATGTTTTGTGTGACAATAAAAAAAATAATTTAAAACACTCAGGCAAGAACTGTGATTTCATTGGCATGTGGAACTCCCCAAAGAGGAAACTCCCTCTAAAAATGCTGATCTTCACCTTCCTGAAATTTACATTCTCAGAAAATGGTCTAGAAGTTCCAGTGACTTGCCTTGACTCACAACTGTGTGTCAAGGATTTGAACCCAGATCTTCTTCATACTAAGGCTAGCTCTCTATTTATTCAATAAGCCACGATTCTTCCTATTTTAATATAAACCCAAATTCAACAGAAACACACTTAAAATAAAGAACTAGAAATCATGATGTTTATGGATCAGTAACTTTCTATTAGACCAGAAAACAAAGGGAAAATGATCAAAATAAAGCCATTTGCCAAATGAAATGACTGGAACAATTCTGGCATATAGTTATAATGGACGAGTCTTGTTTTTTCTTTCTCTGAAGAGCTCCAGTATTGTTGAATTTTTAGGATTATTTGGAAGAAAGTCGAAGTTTCTTCTTATTTGACTCTCCACAACATTCCCTTGTAGGAACTCCAGCATGAAAAGTAAGAATAACTGTAATCCAAAATGGGCTGTCAGTTAATATGATCCAAAGGCGCCATTTTCCTTGAGCTACATGTTGTCAAAGCTGGTGGTTTTCATTCTTCTGTTAATGGCCACCCTAGCTGGTGCCATGGTAAGTTTCAAGAAAGCAGGAATCAGGTGATTTTATTTAAAAATATCCTCTTCCAGTACCCAGCCCACTGCCACACACAGAGATGGGCATTTAATGAATGCTTTGGGTGATTGGATAATGAAAATAATTTAAATCTAAGTACAAAATAATTACCTTTAACTGACACTCGGATAAAGAGATCTTTCCGAAGGGTTCTTTTCTAAAGCGCTGTTTTCAATGCTTCACATTTTATGAATGTTAAATGATATTCAGCCCTTTTCCTTCAGAGGAAAAGACTTGTGTCTGTATGGTGAGGCAGCCACTTAAACTAGCTGTGCCCAGATATCAAACAGGGGAATAATTCCATGCCAGAAAAGCAGTGCTTTGAACACACAGATGATAATAAAGATAGAAATCATAATAGCTACCATTTACATGCTGTTTCGAAGTTTGAAAAGCAATGTGTGTGTGTGTGTGTGTGTCTGTGTGTCTGTGTGTCTGTGTGTCTGTGTATAAAAATTCACTGGATCCTTACAACGGCTCTGTGAGAAAGGTGTTATTATTATACCCATTTTATAGAGAAAGAACAATTTTGTAATTCTCATTGTGTAATGCGGATTTCACATAGTCCTGTAGCGATGTAAAACCGTTGAAATGTGATCTTAGTCCTCTTAAGGGAATTTGACCTCGCGATCCACTCACAAAAAACTTCAGGTGGAGGAAGGATGTCGATCACACAGCCAGTCAGATGAGCAACTGATGGAGCATCATCATCAATACTTCCATTTAAGGGGGGGCAGCTGGGTAGCTCAGTGGATTGAGAGCCCAAAGAGCTCCCATGTTTCCCCAGGAGTTTTGTTGAATAGTGAAGCTCTCCTGCCTAGATTTGTGGTGCCGCCTTTATCAAACACTCAGCTGCTTCTTTGAGTTCCAATTCTATGTTCTCTGTTCCAGTTTTCCACTTCCAGAATGTAAAATTCTCATGAGATTGTCTGGACAGTGAAATCCAAGGTCCCTCCCAGCTCTAGCTCGAGGCCCCTGAGTTAGCTCTGTGGAGATCTGCCCTGGGTTTTCCAAAGGCGTAACTGCTATTACACGGATATTACACGGATATGGGGCATCTGGATGATGCGGTCAAGAAGACTGATCTTCCTGAGCTCTGCTCCTGCTTCAGACACTTACTCCCTGTGTGACTCTGGGTAAGTCATTGAACCCTGTTTGTCTCCAGAGAAATAAAATGGCAAATTAATCCAGTATCTTTACTAAGAAAACCCCAAATGGGGTCGCGAAGAATCGGACACAAATGAACAACAAAAACAATTATTATAGACATATAAACAAAAATATTATAGACATTGTGAGCAAAATGGTCCCCTTTTAGCAAATGAGGCATCGATGGATTGTTTTGTAGATTAGTTAATTTTTTCAGCTGCTCTTTTTGGCTCTGAGTTAGGCTAATTGTCATGCTTGTGATTGTTTTGTTTTTAAATAGAATGGAAGATTTCTTCAAAATAAGTACCATTTTGCCTTGGTATCCCCAACACCTGGCACAATTCCTGTAGCTGACTAGACCAAGCCTCCCATCACTGGACACATCTCCACTATATATATATATATATATATATATTTTTTTTTAATTCCTAGTGCCCGACACACAGTAGGTATAAAATATATGTTTAATAAAAAAGACAACAGATTTACATTCTACCACATCATACCCCAAAAGGCTTCAGACAGTCTCATTCTCAGACTCTTCATATTAACAAAATTCAGATAAAGAAGCTGGACTAGATCAGACCTTTGTGATTGAATGTTCAAATGTTCAACCTTCGGTACACCCTGTTACCCAGATGATGGGTTTTCAGGTCTTTCTTAAATTTAATTAGTTAAAAAATGGGAAAGTTAATTACATATAATTATAACGTTGGCTGAGCGTAGGGCTTGTGATTATTCTGACAGTGGAAGAAAGTGCTTCTTTTACTAACAAACATGGTGAATTAGTCAATGACATTTTTTTGCAGGGTTTCTATTTCCTGCCCGTTCATGTATGACTGGACACTCGTGACTCCATCATCTGGGAAGACACCACTCCTTGGTAACTAAAACGAGTAATAGCTCATCAAAGACATGTTCGACCAGAAGGCTAACATAACTCTCTATTTCTAATTTTATTCTCAATCTACTAAATCTATCTGGTGAGAAGAATTAGATCGGGCATATTTTGCCTCTGTACTATATTAACAACATTTTCTGGAAAAAACTGAATGTTTATAATAAGAAGAGAATAAGGAGTCGGATTTCCCTCGTATAAGGAACTCCTGGGGAGGGAACATATTCTAGCACTCCATAAGTTATCATCTTAGAGCAGTGATTCCAAAAGTGGGCACCACTGCCCCCTGGTGGGTGCTGCAGCGATCCAGGGAAGTGGTGATGGCCACAGGTGCATTTGGGGGTGGTGAATAACTGTAAGGGGGCGGTGATAGTATGTGACACCCTGTTTTTTTTCTGGAAAGGGGCCGGTAGGCCAGAAAAGTTTGGGAACCCCTGTCTTAGAGGATTGCCTAGAACTTGAAGGGGTGACGTGATTCATCTAGAGCAATGATGGGCAAACTTTTTAAAGAGGGGCCAAAGGAAAGGAAATGCTCCTCTGTCCGTCTGTTTCTAAGGCAACTCTTTTGAAGTTTCATTGTATTGTATCCTATTCCTTGTATTAATCAGATTAGGAATAATGTCATGGAGCCAGATAGAACATTTCAGGGGGCCACGTCTGGCCTGTGGGCTGTAGTTTGCCCATCACTGACCTAGAGTCACGTAATCAATAGGTGTCAGAAACGAGACTTGGAATCCACATCTTGCTGGCTCCAAGGGAATCAGAATCCTAGTGTTCGATTATCAGTTATCAGGGACAGTTTTTCTTTCTTTCTTTCTTTGTATCCCTTACACTTAACACAGTGCCTGGCACATAGTAGGTGCCTGTTAAATATTTATTGATCTGCTAATTCTCTGCACTTCATGCTATGCCTCTGCTAAATTAAAATGAGGACCAATAGAATGGCAACCAATCCCTGAAGCTACGCATGTTAGATTTCATCCCTCCCCCAGCATTCTTCAGCATCCTTAAAAGGGATTTAGTTGAGACTGTTCCATCTCTCCGCATTCATCTCCAGCTACTACCAAATGTGTTCCCTCACTTTGGGGGCTCCATTGTACAGCATTTCCATTTGGTCATTTAGGAGTCATATTAGTGTTTACCTCAAGGGTATAACAAGAACAAATATACCAACAACTGGGAGGCATAACTTCCTCCTCCTCATTCTGCTCAGTTTTTATCTAGTCTAGTGCTACCAAGTTCCATAGCCAAAGCCCACCTTGGGCTTGCATTCTACAATCCCGGCCTCTTAGGGCTTCCATGCTGTGCTGACTACAATATGGAGCCCCAAATCCAATCCTATCCTCAAAGTCACCATGGTTAAAGTCCAGGTCTGGAGCCTCCACCTCCTAAAACTGAAAGATTAAGCAAAAGAGAACCTTGATGCTACAGGGACTAATTGGGTGGGGGGAGAGGAAAGGTAGTCCCTTCCCCTAGCAGGCTCATGGTGCCCATTCTGTAGGTCAGTGGTTCCCAGACTTTTTTGGTCTACCGCCCCCTTTCCAGAAAAAATATTACTTAGCGCCCCCTGGAAATGATGAAACTATTTATTGAACTCAGAATAGAATGTAATACAAAAAAAGTGTGGCCATCACCGCCTCCCCTGGATAACAGCAGCACCCACCAGGGGGCGGTGGCGCCCACTTTGGGAATCACTGCTGTAGGTGAATAGGATCTTCATTCACTCTTCTTAAACACAGATAGAAGGAGAGACCATTTGGTAGTTTTTAAAACCAAGCCTTTCCTGGTTAAACAGCTGACAGAAAGAGCCTATTGCCACCTGTTTGGTTGGGAACATGGAATATCTTCTCCTAGAAGCAGGGTCTTGTTATCTCTCACACAGGGCCAACATGATAGGTGATTTGGGCATGAGAAAAGCAAAGCTCCGTTATATTAACAAATCAGGATTAGAGAAGGGAGCAAGGAATTAACTGATCTTGGTGAATCCGTGTGATTAAGTAGTTTGTAAGTAATCAGATCCGATTCAGTCGTCCACATCATTTCCCACATTTCAGAGCAATTGCTCTCTTACTAAGTAAGGTTGTGGAACCTCCTCCTAAAGACAGCCCACAGGGGCAGCTGGGTGGCTCAGTAGATAGAGAGCTAGGTCCTGGATTCAAATTTGGCCTCAGATGATTCCTAGGTATGTGACCTGGGCAAGTCACTTAGAGCCCATTGCCTAGCCCTTTCTATTCTTCTGCCTTGGACCCAATACATAGCATTGATTCTAAGATGGAAAGGAAGGGTTTAAAAAAAGAAGACAACACATACCAAGAATTTGGACATCCTATTGAGTTTTACTAAGTTATATTTGTCATAGCCAACAGGAGATTCAGAAGGGCTGGAGATAAGGGTGATGTCAATCATTTGGTCAGCCAATGGGACAGCATAGCAGCTTCCAGGCTCTGATCATCTTATGAGGAGTGGCAGATGCCCAAATGACTCATAGGAGTGGCAACACCCCAGATAAGGGTGGAAGCAGCACCAAAAAAATTAGCTCATCCACTTTCCCCTTTTATTGAGAAAAAATCTTCATCTCTGATTTATGTCAATGATATTTCCTTTTTTCTGGTTCTCAGGGACTTTAGAGAACTACATAGTTCTAGCTAAGCAGAATGTTCTAGCTAAACAGTAGATAATAAATAGTTCTAGCCAAATAGTGATAAATAGAATGACATGAGCAGGATCTGAATGTTGATCCTACTCAGCTCCACTCTGGATTTGATCACCTGTTATCTATAGTCCTAGGAGGTAGAATGTTATCAGAAAAAAGAAAAGACTATTTAGTTGAGATAAGTATTACCTATGAAATCAAAATTTTTGGAAATCCATTGGATTATGAAATCTCTTAGTGCAGTGACTAGATTTTCCCATTCTTTGTACCCCACCAGTGTTTAGTATCTGACCTACAGTGGGCATATTAACAAATGCTTATTGGGGGCAGCTGGGTAGCTCAGTGGATTGAGAGCCAGGCCTAGAGATGGGAGGTCCTGGGTTCAATTCTGGCCTCAGACATTTCCTAGCTGTGTGACCCTGGGCAAGTCACTTAACCCCCGTTGCCTAGCCCTTACCACTCTTTTGCTTTGGAGCCAATACACAGTATTGACTCCAAGACAGAAGGTAAAAGTTTAAAAAAAAAATACTTACTGACTATTGACCAGAGAGATCTTCTTGGCCACTTAAAGATGCAAAAAAAAAAAAAAAGTGGAAAGCAATATATTACATAAATAGGAAGCTAAAAGCATCGCTAGCCTCTGGGTTCTATTCATCTCACCAAAACTTGACTAGGACCAAGGCGAATGTCTGAAGCTTCTCACTCTGGTGAAAAGGCAATGGGACATTTTCTTAAGCAGTTAAGTTTCTCCCTTGATACGTTTTCGAGTAAGCAATGCATTAATAATAGCTTCTTGTAGCAAGCAGTTCACGCATGAAAAGGAGAGCATTCGCAATCATTAGATATCTAAGTAACCAATATGATGCGATCAACATCATGAGCAGTGATACAACAACGGCAGGTAGATAGGCAGGTACCGATAGATTTAGGCCAGGATGCACGTCAGTAGATAGCATTAGGCATGCCGTGGAGACCTCAAGGGCCACAAAACCTTAGAGCTAGCAGAGATATTAGCAACTTTCTTATCTAACCCAGGTAGAAAATAACCTCTTATTATAACTGACTCTAAAAGGAGCTTCTGCTGAAAGACCTCAAAGGAGGGAGTGCCCATTCCTTCTTTTTTTTTTTTGTTTTTTTGTTTTTAAAACACTTACCTTCCATCTTGGAGTCAAATCTAAAGGCATAAACCCAAGGCAGAAGAATGGTAAGGGTAGGCAATGGGGGTCAAGTGACTTGTCCAGGGTCACACAGCTGGGAAGTGTCTGAGGCCAGATTTGAACCTAGGACCGCCCGTCTCTAGGCCTGACTCTCAATCCAGCTGCCCCCACACCCATTCCTTCTTGAGGCACATAAATGTCCCTTTGGACAATTCTTCATTACTGGGAAGTTGTCTCTTCCTCTTCCCTACTTCTAACCTACTTTATCACTTTGCAATTTCTACTCATTTCTCCTACTTCTTCATTCAGGGATCACAAAGAACAAATCCCCTTCCACATAACTGCTTTCAAATATTTTAACCCAGAGGGAATGTTCCTCAGTTTCCCTCCTGGCCAAACATCCTTCAAATACAAAATTTATGTGTCCTAGACTCAAGGATCTTGAACATGCTGGTTGCTTTCCTCTGGACATTCTCCAGCTTACTAATGTCCTTCTTCGAAGAAAGTATGATTAGGGCACAGTACAATGATCCTATCCATTATCTTCCCATTCCTGGAATCTCAGCCCTCTTAATGCAGTCCAATATCCCATGATCTTTCTTGGCAGTTACATCATACTGCTAATTGATATGACATTTTCCATCTCCTCGAACACAAGCATCTTTTTTTTCCCCAGAGCAAATGCTATCTCCCCATGCCTGCCTAATCTTAATCTTGTGACATTGAACTTTTGTACTCAAGTATAAACCTTTATATTTATCTCTATTGAATTTTATTGTATTAGACTAAGTTCAATGCCAATCAAAATTCTTTTAACTATGTGTATTTGCTACCTTTTACAATTCTATGTCATTGAGTCCAACCTCCTTCTTTAAAGAAAATGAAACTGAGACCTTTCCTTCAAGATGAAGTGACTTACCCAAGGTCACACAGTTGACAAGGATGAAAGTTAGGATTTGATCCCCTATTCCCTGATTCTACATGTCACATTCTTTGTACTTCCCCACTCTCCTTGTTCTGCTATTGACTCATTATATTTGAAATGCTTTAATATCTGTTAAATTTTAAAAGTTTTGGCCAAAACCCAATGAGCCAGCAGGTTCAATGTACATTGAAATCTTAAAGTATGATATAAATGTCATCTATTCCTTCCTCTATTTTCCTCTTTGTAACTATTCTTCCCAATCTCTTGCACCCTATTCACTTTGACTCCTTGCTATCACATTCTCTTCTTTCTCTGTGGTTTCTCTTTTCAGTTCCTTCTTACAAATCCATTCCATTTTATCGTAGGTCTAAAACCCAACTCATCATCTTTCCTTTCAACCAAGACTCTCCTCATGCCTTCCTTATTTTCACTGAGTGCTATCATTTTCTCAGTCATTCAGATGCAAGCCACTGAGTCACCTTTGACTTCTCCCTCTTCAGGACAATCATCAAGCCCTGAAAATTCTTCTTTCATAATGTCTCTTCCAATGATTATTTCCTTTTCACTTTATCTGCCACTACTCTGTTTCAGACTCTTCTCAACTTACAACTTCAATAACCTTCTATATTACCTTTCTGCCTCCAGTTTCTCCCCCACTTTAGGCAATTCTACACACTGGAAACAGATTCATTTTCTCAGGATGTCCCTTTGATCATTCATGCCAGCCCCTTGCCCAAGAGTCATAAAGAGCTCCATATTGCTTATAAGATAAAATACTGAATTCTTAATCAGACATTTAAAGCACCCCACTGTCAAGTCAATACCTATATAATCTACTCTTCGTAACAAAGGTGTGCTGGAGTCAGTGGTGGTCTCTTCAAAGCCAATTGTTAAATTTTCTTTCTTTCTTTTTTTTTTTTTTATTAGGCAATGGGGGTCAAGTGACTTGCCCAGGGTCACACAGCTGGGAAGTGGCTGAGGTCAGATTTGAATCTAGGACCTACTGTCTCTAGGCCTGACTCTCCATCCACTGAGCTACCCAGCTGCCCTAATTGTTAAATTTTCAATGTAACCATTTATGCTGTAGAAAATGGAAAACGCAATAAATCAGAGGTTGATTTATTGTTTTATTAATTCTATAGACAGGAAATTAAGAGAGAAAATGTCAATGATGAATGACAAAGATTAAACTTAAAAGTGAGGCATGGGACAGCTGTGTCACTCAGTGAATGGAGAGCCAGGCCTAGAGGTGGGAGGTCCTGGATTCCAATCTGGCCTGTCTGAGGTCAGACAGTCCTAGCTGGATGACCCTGGGCAAGTCACATAACCCCCATTGCCTAGCCCTTACAGCTCTTCTGCCTTGTACATCAATACACAGTATTGATTCTAAGATGGAAGGTAAGTGTTTAATAAAAAAAAAAAAATGAGACCAATATGTGTGTGTTTGTGTATATCATACACACACACACACACACACACACACACACACACATATATAATTTTTTTTTCTCCCCCAGAGCTGGTTGTTAAACATTTACCAGTGTGTCCTATGCTGCTTCCTTATAACAATTCTTTTCTCAAACCCAGCTCTTCTAGTCAGCCACTCCCTAAATATCCTCAATATACAGCCTCCTGTACTTTGCACTTAAAATGACCTCCTCCCCACGTCTCATTATTTCTCTACAAAGAGGCTTTGTGTCTAAGTTTGAGAAAACAACTCCCCGTGTCATCATTAATTGGGTTATAAATTGTGAAATTTCCATTCAAAGTAGGAAGCACCAAAGTCTTGGGATGGTTAACCTCAAGGCAAAGGGAAGGGTGGTGAAGAAGAGAGACTGAGGCAGCTGACTCTAGAATAACTTGGTTACGGCCCCGCATGAATAGGATCTTCTAGGAATCCAAAAGGCCTCCGAGTAGGTCAGCCTTAGGACGAGGCACAAGCCGACAACGGATATTCCCAAGTTGGTTATTTCTAGCTTCAGAAATGCCAATTGTTATCCCTTGGCTGATTGCTGGAATGCGTCTCTCTTGTGACTGACTCTTGATTTTAGGATGCGCACAGAGCAGAGGGGTCTTTCTGGAATTTTTGGATTTTTTTTGAGCATTTGAGGACGTCCAGGAATTTCCCAGACCAGGATAGCCTGAGTTAATTAGCTACATGGGTTGTCCGGATCGTGGCTTTTCCTTTTCTTTGAGAAGTAAATTCAGTGAAAGAAACCCTTTATTACATGCATGGAAATGGGGGCGCAAGGTCAAAGTTGAAAATAGCCCCTGTCTTCAGTGGCCCTCCCTTCAGCTTGGGGGAGAAAGTGAAGATGTTTTTAAAGAGTGACTTGGAAAACAGTGGAGGCTGGGAGCTGGGGAGTGTGCTTTGATATTTTTCCTGTGAAAGAGAATCATGAGAGCCCATAGTAGGCACAAGATAAACTGAAATGAATCCTCAGTCAACATGTTATTTTAGCCAGGAAAAATCAGCCCCATCCCTTCCCGAAGAAGCAGCATCAATGCTCTGTCGGCTCTTTGGGGGTTCGCCTTCCTCCATCATACTAGGACAACGTCCTGGGCTCAACCTCCCCTAAAATTCATTTCGTTTCATTTCAACTCCTTTATTTCAGTAGCGTGGACTGACAGCCGATAATAGAAGTGGAATTCAAGCCTACTCATGTGAGCTTATTCTCTGGGAAAATGGCGGAGCCATTGGAGAAGCTGTTTACTCAACTCCATCTTTTCATCATTCATTGTATTATGAGCTGAAAAGGCAGATAAACTCAGGTGTGGCAGCATCTCCCAGCTACTACTGATAGTTTAAAAAAAAAAAAAGGCTAATAACTTTGCAAGATAATACCCGCCCCCCCCCCCACTCCCCAAGCATTTTATCTTTCCTGGCCAGAGAAATTTTGTTAACAGCATGCTAGCAAGAATCATATTTAAACAAAATTTTTGCTAACACGATTTTTACTGTAGTGTAGGCAGGACCCTAAATACATTTCTCACTGCTGCATCTATTTTTAATTTCTGATTCAGTATGGAATTCTTAATTCTCTGTCACTAAGTTGCAGTCTACTCACAAAGGCTTAGGTGAAACAGGCAGCTCCTACTGAACATTTAAAAGCCCTCAGTAATACGCCAAAATGGGTTTTCTTTCAAAAGATGAAAAGATTCGGCCTGGCTTATTCCCCTTCCCCCCTCCGCCCTTCAGTTTCAAGAAGTAGAATTCTTCTATGGCCCGTCAAATCCATCCCCCAAGCAAGCAATTTATTGTGAGAGATGACCTTCATGGAAGTCGGGACTCAAAGAGTTCATTAGCCACGGCTTACAGAGGAATCTAGAGAAATAAAGGCATCTGGCCATTCTCCAAGTGACCTGAGAGTATGATGGCAGGCTTTTCATACTTTTTAAAATGATTATATGATTTGTCTCTCCTGGGAAGGCTTTCATGTCCAGGCATGAGTGCGCGCGCGTGTGTGTATATACATATACATATACATATATATAGTATTATTATACACTGTACATATTGAATAATTTATAATACATATTGTAAATATTATACAATATTACATAATAAATCATTCTATTCTTTCTATTATATGATATTCTATTCTGTTCTGTTACTGTATTATATTGTGTTTATTTTTTATGTTATATTGTTATATTATGTCATGTCATGTCATATTATATCACACCATGTCATGTCATGTCATGCCACATTATATCATATTATATTATATTATGTTTATTATATTTATTATATTGTATTATATTGTATTGTGTTGCATTGCATTGCGTTGTGTTATGTTATATTATATTATATTATGTTATATTGTATTATATTACATTATATTATATTGTACTATATTACATTACATTATATTGTATTATATATTATATATAATATATTATATTTCATATATTATATTGCATTGCATTGTATTGTATTATATTGTATTACATTGTATTATATCATATCATGTCATGTCATGTCATGTTGTGTTATGTTATGTTATATTATATTACATTACATTACATTGTATTATATTATATTATATTACATTGTATTATATTATATTATATTACATTGTATTATATCATGTCATGTCATGTCATATCATATCATATCCTATTATGTTATATTATATTATATTATGTTATGTCATGTTATATTATATTACATTACATTATATTATATTACATTACATTACATTGTATTGTGTTATATTATATTATATCATATCATATCGTATCATATCATATCATATTATATTATATCATATCATATTATATCATATTATGTTAGGTTATATTATTTTATATTAAGTTAGGTTATGTTACATTATGTTATATTGTTGTCGTATGATATATTGTATTGTGTCATGTTATATAGTATGTATATATGTGTATATATATGCATATCTATGCATAGTTGTTATTGTTGCTAAAAACAATCACAGCCAACTGATACCACTCAATGTATCTTTATTTTTAATCTTTTTTGTCATGATTTTGAACGGTGTCATTTCACGTGCTTACAAGATTCAAATACCGCGGATGGTCCAGGGTGAAAAAGAAAGCAGACTTGCAGAAAAAGGTAAACATGGAGGAGCTGCACATTTTGATCCCTCCCAGCAGGCTGGTGAGATCTTTAAAAATCTCGTGTGTCCTCATCCAATATCGGGCAGCATCCTGCGTGGAACCAGGCTTAGGAAAGTCCAATAATTCATCCCCGTCGGCTTGATGATCTGACGATTTCCCAAGTGCACGCCTGTGGAGCCGTGAGTAGAAGCTAATAAGTCAGCCCAGTAGTAGGTGACTCAGAGTTTGCTCAAAACACAGGAAAGCAATTAGTTTATGCTAAATCACATAGATTTCATGACACACTTTTTTTTTTCCATTTGTAAGATGCAAGCAGCCCTCTTATTCAATGTTGTTGTTCAGTCGTATCCAACTCTTCATGACCTCATGTGGGGTTTTCTTGGCAAAGATACTGGAATGGTTTGCCATTTCCTTCTCCAGTGTGTCCTCATTTTAAAACTGAGGACCTGAAACAAAGCGGGGTTAAATGACTTGCCCAGTATCATACAGCTGAGCCATATTTGGATTAAGATATTCCAGATTCCAGGCCCAGTGCTCTTTCCTTTTTTGTCTCTTAGCTTCCTTATTTTTTTTTTTTTAAACTCTTATCTTCCATCTTAGAATCAATACTGTGTATTGGTTCCAAGGCAGAAGAGTGGTAAGGGCTAAGCAATGGGGGTCAAGTGACTTGCCCAGGGTCACACAGCTGGGAAGTGTCTGAGGCCAGATTTGAATCTGGGACCTCCCATCTCTAGGCCTGGCTCTCAATCCACTGAGCTACCCAACTGCCCCCCCCCCATTTTAGCTGCCCTTTAATTCAGCAGAAATGTCTTATTTCATTCCTGTAAATGATTCGTATTTGACTAAAGATACATAGTGAATTGGGATGAGAATTAGGTAGCTGTATGAGCTATCATTAAACAGTGATTGTCTTTCAATTTGTTCCAGTGTTTCTCCTAGGTTAAATAGAAGTTTGTGCTTTCTCTCCAGCTTGATGTCTCTGTATTCTAATTTCCTTCTTACTCTTGGATTTTTCCCCCATATATCGTTATTATCCTTCATTATTGGTAATGAACATAAAATTGGGACAGAGGGTATAGAACTAGCCTCAAAGCCAAGGAAATCTGGCTTCAGGTTCTTCCTCTGATGCCAAATGATTTTGTGACCTTGGGCAAGCCACTTAATTTTTCAGGGCTCTAAGCCCATTGTGTCAAATTCAAAAAGAATTAGTGGGCCAGTAAGCTATACAAGGGGATCCTACCAGGTTCATTGTGACTAAGAAAACCACATATTCACATTACCTATATCCTATTGTCTTTTTACTTATTTTGTGAAGTATTTCCCAGTTATGTTTTAATCCATTTGGCCCATTTGTTTGACATCTATATTCTAGGTCATCCTCTCAGACAATAACTTAGAGAAAAGATATTAATTTGAACTGGCATGAGTAAAGGAAGATTTCTCATCTAAATATTTTCTAAATAAATCATAGGTCTGGACTCTATTCCTCCTAATAGTGAAGTGGTGAAGTATTTTCCTTTTCATATTAAAATTTACAACTAAATTAGGGGGGCAGCTGGGTAGCTCAGTGGAATGAGAGTCAGGCCTAGAGATGGGAGGTTCTGGGTTCAAATTTGGCCTCAGCCAATTCTCAGCTGTCATTTGACAGCTGTCACTGGGCAAGTCACTTGACCCCCATTGCCTACCCTTACCATTTTTCTGCCTTGGAGCCAATACACAGTATTGACTCCAAGATGGAAGGTGAGGGTTTAAAAAAAAAAAAACTAACTAAATTAGCACTGAAACCTCAGTGCTGCTCACCTAAGTCTCTAATTCAGTTGGTTCCCATAATAGTGTGAAATCTTTCTATTATTTCTAGGGCATACTTAGGCAAGATGGAGGACCTTGAGTGCTCTCACAAGATAAATTTCTTTAATTTAGGGAGCAGATCCAAGAAGCAAAATCTTAGCACCTTCTTAAATTTGTGAACTTTGAAGCAAAAACAATTTTACCAAAAAAAAAAAGTGTTCCCATCGTGGGGTCGTCTCAAATCCCTTGGTGATTGATATTCCTCGTGCTTAAAAACAAACTCATGATCTACTGCTTTGTTTCTCTGTCCTAAATTCTTAAACTACTGCCTCATTTAGATCTGTGAGCTCAAAAGAGTTGAGGCTGTCTGTTTCTGAACTCACATTCTTCCTTAACACCTTTCTGATTCGTGAATGAGTTTTAATTTTTTTTAATTCTCTATATCACACCTTGATGTGCTCAAGGCCTTCCCATGTTTTTTGTTTTTTTTTAACTTTTTTTTTTTAAACCCTTAACTTCTGTGTATTGGCTCCTTGGTGGAAGAGTGGTAAGGGTGGGCCATGGGGGTCAAGTGACTTGCCCAGGGTCACACCGCTGGGAAGTGTCTGAGGCCAGATTTGAACCCAGGACCTCCCATCTCTAGGCCTGACTCTCAATCCACTGAGCTACCCAGCTGCCCCCTCTTCCCATGTTTTTTAAATATTCGAAGAGAGCCAGAGCCATGTTCAGTCTCTTCTTGCTACTTAAGAGAGGACATTTACATGGCATCATGGCACAGGGGACAGAGAACTGACTTGGGAGTCAGGAAGATCTGTGTGGTGGGCCAGGACGGATCCAGGTGGTCCAATACCTTGGGTATGAGTTTGGGAGGCAATGAGACTCTCAGAGAACACCTGCTAACAAAGAGGATTGCTTTACTATAAGGGAAGGCTATTTAGAACAAAGGAAGGACATTCAGCTTTTGAGTGCAGCACTCTGGGCTCAATGTTGTGTCCTAAGGAAGAGGGTTAAAGTATGTCGGGTTGGTCTGCAAGGGAGCGTGGCAGGAGGATAGAGATTCTGGAATGCTCGCCAAAACGCTAGGAGGGCGGAATAGGGGATGGGACCAGATGTTAGGATAGGGCCAGGCTCAGTAGATTAACTGTGGTTTGGGAAAGCCAGTAGAACCCAGCTGGTAAGGGCCTGGTCTGAGAGTACACACAGACCACTCAGGAGCAGGGATGAATGTTGTATTTATTATAACAGGGAACGGTTAGACGGGAATTGGGATGACACTAATTTCAACTCCCCAAACCCCCAGATCTAACGTCCCATTGCCAGCAGTCTTCAGAGAGTTTGAGCTATACTAGTCACCCCTCGCTGACCTAGAGATCCCAGTCCCTAGTCTAAATAAGTCTGCACTAAACCACCCCCCTTAGATGGTGCTGGAGGTAGTGGTCTGGGGCGAACTGAACAGGGCCCAGGGAGAGGTCCTGGATCCAAAAGAACCCAGAGCTGATTTTACAGACAGATACCAGGAATCACAGTAGAGAACAGCAAGGCGCCAGCAAGGCAGCAGGTAGGGGGGGATCAGGGTAGAATCGGCCACTAAGGAAAAGCAGCCAGTCTCTCCAGGTCAAACCAGAGAACGCCAGCTAAAGCCTCAGCTAACGGACCCTCACTTCAAAATTCCAGAATCTTCATCTTCCTGCCACTCTCCCTTGCAGACCAACCTGACATACTTTAACCCTCTTCCTTAGAGCAGTTGCCTATCCTGGTCTACCATTTTACCTCGAGAGAGCATCTGGAGAGCCATGGCCTGGCTTTTGTGTATTCCGAAAAACCAAGAAGCTACTTCAATGATTGAGCCTTTAGTTCCTAAATCAATTAAATCTAGAGGTCAGTTGAAAATATTTTAAGGAAAAGAAATAGCTTAGGAACATGGTAAGAGGCATCTGAATCCCTGCGTCAAACCCGGCCTCTTATGCAATCTAGCTACGCGATGATGGACAAGCGATTTAACTTATTGGTGCCCCGACCGATTTTGTAAAATGAGACATTACCGAGGAGGTGCTAATTAAAGGAGTTTCCAAACTGGAAGTTCCTCACACTAATGAAATCCTACATCTAGAACACACACACACACACACACACACACACACACACGTCTTCTTTTTGTCGTTCCACTCTTCCTCCTCCCAACCCCAAACCTTTTTCGTTATCATCTCTCTGTCCTCCAATCCCTCAACCCCTCTGTGCTTTCCTAGGATATCACCTTGACACCATCCCAGTCTTGACCCCTTGGCATACCAGACTGATCTACCTAATCCTCTTCTCTCCAGTCCTTCGCCCCCTTATTTTATTTCTGAACTTGCCCTGCAAAGCCCCGTTCTCAGATTACCGCCATCATCTGTCGCCTTCACTCTGACTCCAGGGCTGCTGGATGAAGAGGGAGAAAGCCATGAGCGGACGAGGACAGGGTTGGATGCAGACTTAAGCTACACAATCTCAACCAGCTCCTACTAAAGGAAGGCAATCCCGTGTTTACACTTCTCTAATTGACTTGTTCTCCCAGTCACCACAATGGCTTTTCCAAATCTTTTCTTCTCCACTCAAATCTCTCATCGCTTGCCCTGGGCCTCCAGACCCTCAACTGAGAATCTTGCCTCATATTTCATTGAAAAGAATTGAGGCCCTTTGCCAAAAACTCCTTCTTCTGTCTCCTCCTCTCCTATCTCTCAGAAGACTTCCTCCACTATGTCTTCCTTGAAGGGGTCCTTCTCCTCACCAAGGCAAACCCCTCTCTACGCACAAGTTAACCCATTCCAGCCAGTCGTCTCCAGCAGATTCCTCCTTCTATCATCTCCAATCTCTCACTAATTGTTAATCTCTCTTCTCTGCTGGCTTCTCTCCTACCATGGCCGTGTTTCCATCCTCAAAAAAATTCTCACTCCATCTTTCTACCCCCACCAGTTATCGGAGTACATCTCTCTCCTCCCTTTCCCGGCCAAATTCCCTGAGAAGGCCATCTATAATTAGTATATTCACTTCCTTTCCTCCTACTCTCTTCTTAACCCTCTGCACTGTGCCTTTGAACTTCATAATTTAACTAAAACTTTTAAGAATGGTCTCTATTTAAAAAAATTATAAACCTTACGATAGGTGTCTTCAGTCACAACATGGGGAATGTAGAAATATCTATTACAGGAAAGCGCTGGTATAACCTATAACAGGCTATTTACCGCCTTGGGAAGGGAAAAAAAGAGAGAGTGAATCTGAATTGCAAAACGTCAGGAAAACAATTGTCAAAAATTGTTTCTATATGTAATTGAAAAAAAGAAAATTTTATTAAAAATGAAAATTATAAACACTACTAATACTACTAAATCTAATGGCATTTTGTCCAGCCTTCTTGGCCACTGATTTATTTTTTTTTTAAACCCTTAACTTCTGTGTATTGGCTCCTAGGTAGAAGAGTGGTAAGGGTGGGCAATAGGGGTCAAGTGACTTGCCCAGGGTCACACAGCTGGGAAGTGTTTGAGACCAGATTTGAACCTAGGACCTCCCATCTCTAGGCCTGGCTCTCAATCCACTGAGCTACCCAACTGCCCTATCTTTCGCTTTAAAAAGGACCAATGACATCATGAGGCAATGACTTGACTTGCATATGAACTGGTTTTAAGTGAGGCAGAGTTACACAGTCCCCAGTTTCACTTTTTTTCCTATGGTCATCAAAGTCCAGGGGCAAGACAAAAGTCAAGATGACCGATGCTCGTCTGAGAGGCAGCAGACCTGGTGTCCTCCATATCTGACCAAACTCTTTGCTTATACTTCAGCCACCCTCATGGCCTTTGGAACAAATATTTCTCATCTTCCCATTCCACTAAGCAAAGTCTTTAATGCTTGATCTCGACATCCCTCTAAGTCACTCATGGGTGTGAGCCCTGTAAGTTACCCTCAACCTAATTTAGTCTTCTGCCAAGACGGTTTTAGCAGGATCTACGTGAGGTGCAGGAGAGACGAGCACCTCGGGTGGGAGGGCTTGCCAAGCCCTGTTCATCTGCTTCTGATATCTACCTGTGATATCTACCTGCTCTCCAGCTCTCATTTGTGACTCTAAGAAGCACTGGGGAATGTCTGAACAGTTATAGTATGTGCATGTAATAGAATTCTCTTGTCCCATAAGAAAGGACCAAAGATGCCCAGAGAAACATGGAAGGACTTCCTGAACTGATGAAGTGTGAAGTATGTAGAACCTGGAGAACAAGTTATCCAGCAGGAGCAACAGCACTGCGAAAACAATTTTGAAAGGCTCATGAACATTGTATGACTAAGCAGCTAATGATATACTCCTCCTTTCTTTTTCTTTTCTTGTGTTTCCATGCTCCAAAGCTCACTGAAGCCTGGCCATGGACTTCAAATGACTTAGATCTTTTTCTGCTGATGTTAATAATCTATCATGATTAATCTTCAAAGAGTTGACATGATTTTGCATATCTAAAATAGGTTTTTACTTTTCAAAAGAAATGGGGTAAGTCAAGTGAATGGATAGTTTTGTTTATTGCAGGTAGAAGTGAAAGAAGGGCACCCTAAATAAAAAGTAAAACTGGTTTTTGTTTATTAATTAGTTTGTTTCATTAAAATTCCTAATATCTCTCTCCCTCCTCTCTCGCACTTGAGAAAACCATTTTCTTTTTCTTTTTTAAACCCTTACCTTCTCTCTTCTTCTACTAAGCATTGATTCTAAATAAGAAGAGTGGGAAGGGCTAGGCAACTAGGTAAAGTAACTTGTCCAGGGTCTCACAATTAGGAAGTGTCTGAGGTCAAATTTGAATCCAGATCCTCCCAATTCCAGGCCTGGTGCTCTATCTACTGTGCTACTTAACTGCCTTGAGAAAAAGCATTTTCTTGAAATAAATATTTCCTCCCATTTTTTTAGCTAGCTCCTCTATCTTACAAAGCCTAATCCCTTCACTGAAAAGTCTAAGGGAGGGAAGAATTCCCAGGAAGACATCCTGACCTAGGAATGGCTTTCTTTTCAGAATAACTAAGAGGCTTATTAGACTATCTTTGTAAGGCTGAAAGGGACCTCAGAAATAATTCTTCCCATATCCCTCATTTTATAGATAAGGAAGTTTAGAGTCAGCCATGGACAATGAATTGTCCAAGGTCACACTGGTAATTAGTGAAGAGGCAGGATTTGAATCTAGACCCTTGGGTTTAAAATCCAATGATCTTCTCTTCAAAGAATTCTAAAGAAATGATATTGATTTTGTCCTTCCATTTGGTTGTTTCATTAGTAGCCGACATAATTCATCTCAGATCACAGTTTATCTTATTAGATTCCTAATATTTAAATATATTTGATAGTGAAAATAGATTTTAATCACTAAGTCTGTCACCTGGAGAATTGTCACCTTTGATCATCATGTGCCTCAAGCTAGGACTTCACCTATTAAGCCCAAGCTGGGTTGGGATCATCATTGATCTCTGGGTGGGAAAGAGATCTCACACCAAGAATTTCTACTCTTTCAAAATCCTAGTACATCAACAAGCACTTATTAATCACGCACTGTGTGCCAGACTCTGTTCTCTCGTAAATAATATATCAAGAAGCTCATTCATGGGGCCCCTGGGTAGCTCAATGGATAGAGCACTGGGCCTAGGTTAGGAGGACCTGAGTTTAAATCCAGCCTCAGGCACTTACTGTGGGACTGGGCAAATCACTTCGCCCTGTTTGCCTCAGATTCCTCATCTCTAAATGATCCAGAAAAGGAAATGGCAAATCATTCCGGTATCTTTTTGCCAAGAAAACTCCATGGAGAGTAGAGTCAGACAAGACTGAACAACCACCCGTCCATTCTTCATAATCAATTGGAGGGATGAAATGTAAGAAACAAAGTGAAATCTCAAGTTTCTTTTGCTACAGTCTGTTTTTTCACAAGGCTTAGGCTGTTCTTGAGGCTCACTGTACCCCATGGACAGAGGGGGGTCTTTCTTATTTGGGGATGGAATAAATAGCACATCACTTTCCACGTGAATTGCATTTGAAATGAGTAAGGCTGCCTAGCAGTCTTAAGCAGGTTGGGTCCCCACAGACGTGATACCCTATGGATGTAAGCAGTTCTCTTCCTGGTAAAGAAAGGGTCCGGATCGATATAATAAGAGTAGCTACATATGTAGGTGAGAAACAGCATGGCTTAGACCAGTGATTCCCAAAGTGGGCACCACCGCCCCCTGGTGGGTGCTGCAGCGATCCAGGGAGAGGTGATGGCTACACTTTTTTTGTATTACATTCTATTCTGAGTTCAATAAATAGTTTCATAATTTCAAACTTCAATGTTTCTAATTCACACCTTTCTTTACTATATTTTACGAAAAAGGTAGAAACATGAATACATATATCTTTCCTATTAGTTGCTATTAAAATTAAAAAAATTTAATTTCCAGGGGGCTAAGTAATATTTTTTCTGGAAAGGGGGCGGGAGGCCAAAAAAGTTTGGGAACCACTGGCTTAGACAATGGAGAGAGAGTTGAATTGGATACCAAGAAAACCTGAGTTCTATTCTTACCCCTCACACATCCTGGCTGTGTGTTCCTGGGCAAGTCAACCCCACAGATAGTGCTGTAAGAAGATAAACTGCAGAAGGGATGCTGACCTACATTGGTGAAGGGAATTTCCTCACCTGAGAGTTCCTAATAGCAATGAGATCATTGGTCTGGCCCTTACCCCCATCTCCCTCCCCAATATTTTTATAATACCACAAGATTTGCAAAGCACTTTATATGTCCCTTCCCATTTCAACCCTGTAAAAATCCTATGAAGATAGGGGATACATTATTGCTCCCATTTTAAATGCTGTGAGAGTCTGCAAAGAGTTCCCTGGTTTGCCATGGTCACCTAATAATAGAGTAGAGTGATAAGGTCATTGGACTTGGCATCAGGAGCCCTGGGTTTGAATCCTAGCTCTAACAGTCACAAATATGTGACCTTTGATGAGTTGCTAAATTTTTCTGAATCTGAGTTTCCACATCTGTGAAATGGGGATAATAGCACCTACCTCTAAGTCCTTTTAAGGATCAAATGACATTATAACATAATCTCATTTTACATATGTATATATAAATACACATATACAACACTATATGTGTGTGTAAACATACATATAAATGTACCAAACACATATGTGCATGTGTGTATAAATAATTTTGCAAAGGCATAATAATATATACACTAATGTCCATCTTAGGGCTGCTGAGATGAAAATACTTTGTAAAAGTTAAAAAAGTCCAAAATCGATCAATTGTCATTATTTAACCTTTGTTTCCCTTCTAAAGGATAGCAAAGGACTTTATACACACATATCTATGTATATGTATATATGGATGCAGGGGCGTATGTGTGTGCATCCCAGGGCTTTTTTTTTTATTTTATTTTATTCCAGTAGCAAGTCTACACCTCAGTTTTCCAGGGTTACATGATTCACACTGTCTCCCTCCCCACTCCTGGAGCTGACAAGCAATTCCACTGGATTTTACATGTATTGTCACTCAAAACCTATTTCCTTATTATTCATTTTTGTAATAAAATAATCTTTTAAAACCAAAACCCTGAATCTTGTATCCTTATAAACAAGTGATAAATCCTGTTTTCTTCTGCATTTCGCTCCCACGGTTCTTTCTCTTGATGGGATAGCATTCCTTTTCATAAGTCCCTCAGCAATGTCCTGGGTCATTGTATTGCTGATAGTAGCAAAGTCTATTCAGTTACTGTGTATATTGTTTTCCTGGTTCTGCTTATTTCACTCCACATCAGTTCATGGAGGTCTTTCCAGTTCTTATGGAAATCAAGCAGTTCATAATACCATATAACACAACAGTATTCCATCACCATCATATACCACCATTTCTTCAGCCATTCCCCACTCAAGGGATATCCTTTCATTTTCCAAATTTTTGCTGCCACAAAGAGAGTGGCTATAAATATTTTTGTACAAACCGATCTATTTCCATTTTCCAGGACTTGTGATTTGAATGCAAATGTAAGAACTCTTCTGGGCCTGATCCTGATCTAGTGTAAGGGCTGTAGAGACCAATTAATAGGAGTTCTTGTTTTTACAGATGGGGAAATAGAGGCCCAGAGAGATAAAGGAGTGTGCCTAATGAGCATCAACCATGGAATCAGTGACCAAGGTAGGTTTTGAAGTTAGGTCCTCTGTCACCAAATTGCTATGGCTGAAGAAGTCATCACACTATAGCCACCTCGGTGATGTGTCCCTTCTAGCTTAGCCTGTTTTATCCTCATATAGTAAAAGCCATCCTTCAGCCAGCACTCACAACCCAGTAGGACCTGCTAGAGTTGGTACTTCTGTGACTGAGCCTTTGATGATCAGTCGTCTCCTCCTCATCACAGAAGCCTTCAGACTAGGAATTTAGTGGATATTCTACCTTTAATAGACACTTATTTTAGTTTGAATCTGAGCATTAAGGGAAGAGGAATCCACCCCCAACCCCTTCCAAATCCAGACCTATCCTGCTGAAATCTGGAACAAGCTTACTCAGAGAATGAATTATTCTAGAGCTGACTCACAAACCCTCAATGGCCAAACTTTGGGCCAGATATACTAGTTCGTACCTCCCCCAGATCACAGGCAACAGAGATAAAAGCTGAAACTTCACTTAATCCATTTAACTACTTATTAGTGTCTCTGATTTAAAAAAAAAAATTCCAGTAGGAGAAGATCCACATATAGGTAGTTAGATTTGGTGATAATTAGGGAGTATCTTTACCTTGGAAGAGTCTGGCCTCCAAAGTCTCTTTTGATCGATCAGAACTTAGATTTAGATATTTCCTTTGAATGTTTTAACAGATGACATCCTATTTGTTTCTCACCATAAAAGATATGTGGGTGAGCCAGAGTATTTGTATTATTTTTTTTTTACTTTTTTTGTAGAAACAGTTGTTTTCAATTGTTCTCTGATATTTTGTGATTAGATCTTCTCCCTTTCTTTTTCTCTCCCCAATGGTCTGTTATAAGTTATACCAGTGCTTTCATGCAATGAGTATTTGATAGAGGATTATTGTGGTCTCTTAAAAATATGCTGAAGCAAACAAATTAACAAATCAGTAAATGTTTGAGTAAATGAATGAATAAGTAAATAGATAAATAGATAAATTAATAAATAGTTAAGTGGGTGGATAGGTGCATAGATAAGTGGATGGATAAACAATAAAAATAAATAAATAAATGTGGGGGCAGCTGAGTGGCTCAGTGGATTGAGGAGCTATGTCCAAAGATGGGAGGTCCTGGGTTCAAATTTGACCTCAGACACTTCCTAGCTGTGTGACCCTAGGCAAGTCACTTAACCCCCAATGCCTAGCCCTTACCACTCTTCTACCTTAGAACCAATACACAGCATTGATTCTAAGACAGAAGGTAAAGATTTTAAAATAAAATAAAATAAAACAAATGTGCATACTCTCTGGACTATAAATTACTCAGGTGCCTTTATGAAACACTTAAGTGAATGTACTGAGTCTGAAGGTGGTGGATCTTGAAGCATACATTAGATGTACATTTTCTAAGTATGTTGATAAGATGCTTTGAGGCAGCTTCTTATGTCCCCTTCCAACTGAGAGTTTGACATTCTGAAGTAACTGGCTCAAATACTCTTAGCTAGTTGTGGCAGGCACAAACACCAAACACAAAAGTAGACCTCAGATCTCCTGACCACTTTCCCAATCGCTTTCCAGTCCACTTCCTTAGTCTTTAGGTGGGTCAGTAGTTAAAAGACTGGATTTAGAATTGGAGAGACCTGGGTTCAATTTCTGCTTCAGACACTAGCTCTCTCTGGCTCAGATTCTTCCTTTGTAACAAGGGCATAAGATAGTACCTGTAGGGCTCTCATGAAGATTGAATGACATAGTCTGTTCAAAGCACTTTGCAGATCTTAAAGCACACTCTATAAATGTAGGCTACTATTATTGAGCCATGTTGATTCATTTAAGATACTTATTCTTAGTTTAAGTCAGGAAACACTGAATACACCTTTTTGCTTAACATGAGTCTCTAGTGAAAAGACCAAGCAAACACAGTCTAAGATAATTAATCCTAGAACTCACTGGGATCTGAGGCATATCTTCTCATCTGCACACATTAATCAGAAGAGAACAATTTATGGTTTACCTTTGACACCTAACTCTGTAGTCTTTGATAAGGGACTTGGGTTTCCTTGAATGTGTACAGTGAGTCCCTAACAGGAAGTGAGTAATCGTTAGTTCATTTGGCGTTTTGTACTTGATTTCTCTCTTTGCCGTTGCTGATGTCAGCTTCAGCCAAGGAATTTGAATTTGAAAATTGACCAGACAGAAACCATAGCCAGGGAGAAAGGGAGGCAAATGTTTGAACAAATCAAGCTCTGAGAGCTTTGCAGATTTGTCACGGGCCAGGGTGAGGGTGGGAAGAAAAAAGAAAGAGCCCTGTATGAAATATGGATAACAGGATACTTCCTACAGACACGACCTAGTTGTCGAACATGCCCTCAAAGCTCAGGGGCACGCCTGTACTGGGTGAAAAATACAACCCTGAGTCAAAGTGCCAGTCAAATGTGGATGTTTCTTCATTGGCAAAAAGTCTTGTCCACACCTTTATTCAGAGCTATAAAACCTTGCCAAGACAAATAGTACAATATATTTAATTTTTCTCTTTCTTTGTTGACATAAGGGATTTCTTGTTTTTGAGTTCCCAACCAAGTGTGCCATTACCTTTCTTCACATTTCTTCACAGAGTCTACTTGGCATCAATCTCAGCAGCTGAATTCCTGAACACTGTAAGACCTTTTTCTTTCGGATTCCAGAAATATGCCTTGAGAAGCATTCAACCAGGAATGCCCTATGTTTAAGAGACGGAGGATGTCATGGCGGGAAATCCTGGAATGATACACTGCCAGAGGAATGATCTGAATACTTTAAACTGTCCTTTGCCAAATCACCTGCCCTTGGCAAACTCTGTCCGCTTCATGTCTCAGGAAATGGTGCTTTCTGTGGAATTCTGAGAAACAGATAAAGGAGTAGCCTCTTATAAAAAACAAACAAATGAACAGACAGACAAAACTCCAACTAGAGTCCTGGCCAATGTGCTGCACATTTCTAGCTAATTATTGCTCAGACTTCTGTACCAAGAGATGAAATATTAGAGGAGAAAGAAAACATTTTTACAAAGTTACTGTTGTGATGTTTTGACTACAGTGGCATTTTAGCTAATGAAAAAATTTCAGAACAATTACAATGTGCAAAAATGCTAAGTATTTATATAAATAGGTCCATTAGGCAATATTTACCCAATGAGAGCCATGAGTGGGAACATTTCTAACATCCATAAAAATTGTCAGGTCTGAAAATCCAAGATTTTTTTGTAAAAAACTAAAATAAAGGGGCAGCTGGGTAGCTCAATGGATTGAGAGTCAGACCTAGAGACGGGAGGTCCTAGGTTCAAATCTGGCCTCAGACACTTCCCAGCTGTGTGACCCTGGGCAAGTCACTTGACCCCCATGGCCCACCCTTACCACTCTTCCACCAAGGAGCCAATACACTGAAGTTACGGTTTAAAAAACAAAACAAAACTAAAATAAATGAAGTATACTGAACTCCCCCTGTTTACAAAGTATTTTAGGGAGTTTCAAACAAAATGACTACATTTATTAGTAAGAGATGATTGTTGAGATAAGCACTATAAAATGAAAGTCATGTTTTAGATATCAACTTAAAATAGTCCATGAATTTTGTATAGAGTAACTAGGA
Organism: Gracilinanus agilis; assembly: GCF_016433145.1. Classification (NCBI taxonomy): domain Eukaryota; kingdom Metazoa; phylum Chordata; class Mammalia; order Didelphimorphia; family Didelphidae; genus Gracilinanus; species Gracilinanus agilis. Next base: position 651,962,352 of record NC_058132.1, read on the forward strand.
TGGGGTGACTGGGACTTTCTCTTAGGGTGCTGAATTTTGAGGGTTATAACAGCATTTTGAGTCCAGCTCAGCTCAGTTCAATTCCATAGTAAGTTCCTAAATGCTTTTTATGGGCCAGGTTCTATGTCAGGTATTGGGGCAACAAAGATAAAAACCCGCTTCAGGAACTTACATTCAAGTTTACATTCTGCTATTCCTTAGCAACAGAGAAACAATGAAATGCAGCACTTAGTTATCAAGGACAAGGAGTTAAAATAGAAAACTACCAGATGGTGGACTAGTTATGTGTCCCGGGCCCAGTTTCTGGTCCTTGCTCTAGGTACAGAATTACTTCCCTGTGATCTCTGCCCTTGAACATTTCTGGTCTACACATCCCACTTCATGAATTCATTCAAAGTCCATCTGTATAGGATCCAGGCAACAGAAACAAAATCGGAGTTGGCCACCCTTAAAAGAGCATTATATAGGGGGCAGCTGGGTAGCTCAGTGGATTGAGAGTCAGGCCTAGAGATGGGAGGTCCTGGGTTCAAATCTGGCCTCAGACACTTCCCAGCTGTGTGACCCTGGGCAAGTCACTTGACCCCCATGGCCCACCCTTACCATTCTTCCACCTAGGAGCCAATGCACAGAAGTTAAGGGTTTAAAAATGTTAAAAAAAAAAAAAAAAAGAGCATTATATGAGGTAGGGAGACCAGAACAAGCCCCTCTTGAAGGTTTCAGAAGTCTGACCAAAGGAATATCTTCAGAGGCCCACTTGTTCTCCTGGTAAATTATTATTCTTTGGAGCCATCAGAGCAATTGTAGTAGCCCACTGCTCGCTCATCCTCCTCCTGGGGCACCAGCACTGGCCTGGCAGGACCTGGGACATGACTTGAATTATAGCCATTGGACATGATGTATTTCCTGCTCTGACACTTCTCATTTCCACACTCCCCTGAGCAGAATCCTCCAGGGGGCCTGAGTCAGAAGCAGCTTCTTTTCATTCTCCTGCTGCCTGTAAGAATGCAATTTTGCTGCTCTTTTCTGGAATAGAAGAAGGGGACCCCACTTTAAAAGGCATCCCATTTCGTGATCTTAATTGATTTTCATAATGAAAATTAGATCTATTTCACATCCGACATATGCAAAAAGGTGGATTTGGTCACGCTTAAAATAGCCGCACATTTTCTAAACTTATCTTTGCTGTTCCATCAGTGTATTCACAGGTGGAGGGAAAAGAAGACTTGAAATAACAGTAGCCTGTTTCTGCAGTTGCCATATGTGGACCTCTCCAGAGGCAATAAATTTGGGACAATCGTGCTGCCGGTTCCCAATTCTCAGATGCCTCTTTGGTACATGAGGGAATTCGGGAAGCAGGTTTAGCCTAGGTAAACTGGGCATCTCTGAATGCGGCTTTGGAATCCATTTTCTATTACGCAGAGGAATGTCTTGTTTTTTCTCTTTCCTGCCCAATCACAACGGGTCAGTTTGCTAAATATTGGCATCATTTAAAAATGATTAATAATTAATAATAATAAACTCTCCATGCTGTAATTACAGGCAATAAAAAAAAATGTTGGCATAATGAGTGAATATCATCTGTATTGACCTCACCGCATCGATCTCATTTTCCCAGAGGAATTAGAAAAAGCAGAAAGACCTGGTAAACCCATGCATTGAACCCGCCTTCGTGTTTAGATAATTAGATCCAGCGACACAGCCTCATTTTCTGATGTCCTCGTTAATATTTTTCAAAATTGATCATTTTGACAAGTTTTGCCAAGTTGCCTACAAGAATGAAGCCTTTGCAAAGAGGCAAGCATAGAGCAAACTGTCCAAATGTCCAACCCTTCAGTCTTGCTTTTCTAAACTCCTTCAAGACCGACATATGGGAACTCTAACAGCTGCCCTTTCAGCACTGGGAAAGAAGCGGATCTTGACGTATTTCCAGATGTTTTCTGTTTCTTTTTCTTTTCAAGGATTATAGAAACTATTGTATATCATACAGTGTAACTCTGGAGGCATACTTCGGGTCTGCTGTAATATTTGGTTACAAATGCACCCAAAATACCAATGGAAAGAGTTCAGACTTCCATGTATTTAGGATATCTACATCTCTAACTATTGATCGATCTAGCCATCCATTGTTCTGTTGAATGACTGAAAGGAATGTTGTTACCTGTAAAGGCTCAGCTCTCTAACATTTTTAGGAAAACTCACTGTATTCTTTGTGCTTTGATTAGTAAGCTCGGTGACGTCGTTGGTTGCAACGTTGTAGTAGGGTGTCCACACAGCAAGAATCTTTTATCTTAGCTCTGAAACTTCAGAACCTGAAAATTAGCTTATTGTAGGTTGAATAAACCCTGGGAAAACCAGTCCATGCAATCCAAACTCACCAGGGACTGACACAGCAGAAAATCAATTAATTAATTTGTAAAGGAGGACTTAACTTCCCAGGAAGCTACTTCTCTGGATCTTTGGTCCATAAAAGCATTTAAAAAAAAAAATGCAGAAGGTTGTCTATTGAATGTGGAATGGCAGAGGAAAAAAACAAAAACAGTTGCTATTTAACATATTAAAGTTTCTCTTTCATTTATTAATTCAGGGATGAATTGTTTCAATGATTCATCTATCCATCTGTTTATTTATTTATCTAGTCTTTCGTTTGTTTGTTCATTTATTTGTTCCATCCAAGTAGAGAAAACTGGATAACTGTATCATATGACTGAATAGAGTTAAGGTTGCATTTATTTTTTTTTTATTTTATTTTTTTTACATTTTTAAACCCTTAACTTCTGTGTATTGACTCTCCTAGGTGGAAGACTGGTAACGGTGGGAAATGGGGATCAAGTGACTTGCCCAGGGTCACATAGCTGGGAAGTATCTGAGGCTGGATTTGAACCTAGGACCTCTAAGGTTGCATTTAAAGTCAGAACCTAGGCTTCATTTTAGCTATGGGTTTTACTGCCTATATAATCTTTGGAAAGTCACTTAATCTCTCTGAGCTTCAATTTACTTATCTGAAAAAGGAAGGGATGAAACTAGTTGGCCTCTGTGATCCCTTCAAGCCCCATTTATCTTCTCTTACAATCTATTATACTAATTATGCCACCTTTCTCCTGCTTGAATATATTCTTCTTGGCCTCAACCAACTAATCTTCCTTGAGTGATGCGGAGGAGTTCCTGACACATTTTTTTCTTTCCACCCTTACCTTCTGTCTTAGAACTAATACTAAGTATTGATTCTAAGGCAGAAAAGTGGTAAGGGCTAGGCAATGAGGATTAAGTGACTTACCCAGGGCCACACAGCTAGGAAAAATATCTCAGGTCATATTCGAACTAGATTCCGGGCCTGGATCTCCATTCAATGAGCCACTTAAGTAGCTGTCCTTTCTAACACATTCTAATTCTGCATCCCCAACTCTAGAATTTTCCTCTCAGTATTCCACTTTGTTCATCTCCCCTCCTGATTATCCTTACAATATAATCCTTCCTAATTTCAAAAGAACTCTGTCACATGCCACAGTTTCCAAGTTTTTCTTCATCCTCTGTCTCTCTGCTCTTTCCGGATGACCCCTAAGGAGTCACAAGTTTTATCAGTAGTTTGCCTTTCAATCACATGAGAGGATGAATTCTTACTGAAAAGGATTCCTGGAGGGAGATAATCCTATCCTGGTAGTGATAGCATAGTAGCTTCCATCCCACAATGCTTTTCTCCTTAATATCTATAGATAATGTCTCTTATCTGTCCTTTGCCTATTTTGGCTTTTTATTCATGCAATATCAATCTGAGGGTCCCTCTTCCCCAATGCCTTACCCAACTCCCCAAATACTATAGCCATCACCTTTCCAAGATGGAATGGAGCACTTGGATATTTTTATATATTATTCAGTAATAGAAGGCTGGTCTCGAAGGCAGGAAGATATGGGTTCAAATCTTATGTTTGATGCCTAATGGCTATGATCCTAGACAGGTCACTTAACCTCCTGTGTCTCAGTTTCCTTCTCCATAAAATAAGGCAAGTTTGACTAGATGATTTCTAATATCTGTACTGACTCTAAATCTATTATATATCTATTATCCTATGGTAAACAAGTCTCCCTTCCCCTTCCCCACCAAAGAATAAACACATTATTGTAGTTTGTAAAATTCAAGAAACAATTCTAGTTATTTGTTTGTTCCTTTCTCCCCACATCCCTGGTAATAGAAGGACTCTGGAAGCTACATGGGACCATGTGGAGAAGAGTGGAAAGCGAGTGCACTGCAGAGATCTCTTGGGAGTTCTATATGAACTAAGAGCATTCTAAAGAGAAATAAAAATGGAACTCTGGAGAGATAAACCAAAAGATTCAATAATAAATGGTTCTGTTAAAAACTTTAGAAGGGCTATAGCTTAACAAAATGGTGGAATTTGATTTTTTCATTGCCTCCAGAAGGAATGTCATTGCTCTGGAAGTATACCAGAGCAAACTCCCCTCCCCCAAATTCATCCCCTCTCTCACAATGCATATCCTGTTAGGCTCCTTGATTTAGAAACAAGAGAGTTCTCAGAGAGAATCTTGGCTAATCTCATTTGGTGGATAAAGATAGGAGTTCTCCAAAAGGTTACCCTAGGTCACACAGATTGTAATTGAGATGATATATGAAAAATCAATCCCTCAATGAGCATTTATTTAGCACTTCCTGCATGCCATGCATTGGATTAAGTGCTGGGGATGCAAAAAAGGCAAAAGATGGTCCCTAAACTCAAGGAGCTTCAGTCTAATGGGGGACACAGAATGCAACCGTGTGTGTGTGTGTGTGTGTGTGTGTGTGTGTGTGTGTGTGTGTGTGGAGAGTAGCANGTGTGTGTGTGTGTGTGTGTGTGTGTGTGTGTGTGTGTGTGTGTGTGTGTGTGTGTGGAGAGTAGCAAGCTATATACAGAATAAATGGAAGCTAATAAACAGTGGGAGGGCATTAGAATTTAGAGGGTTAAGAAAGGCTTCCACTTAAGAGATGAGATTTTAATTGGGAGTTAAGGGAAGTCAGAGAGGAGATGGAGCAGAGGAGCAAGAACGTTACAGCCATGAGAGATGGCCTGACAAAATGCCAAGAACCAAGAGATGGAGGGTCTTATTTGTGGAACAGTCAGGAAGCCTGTATCGATAGATGGAAGAGTAAATGTCAGGGAGTAAAGTATAAGAGACTTGAAAGGGGACAAGGAGGAAGGGAGGGTATGAAAGGCTTGGAATGATAGCATTTTGCACATGCTTCTGGAGGCAATAGGGAGCCACTGAAGTTAATTGAGTAGGAGGGTGACATGATCAGATCTGAGCTCTAGGAAAAATCACTAATCACTACAGTAGTTGAATGAAGAGAGACTTGAGGCAGACAGACACCAGAAAGGCAATTAGAGAAACCAGGTTTGAGGGAGGCAGGATAGGTAGATTTGAGAATCATCAGCATAAGCATGCTAATTAAATCCATGGGAACTGATGAGATCACCAAGTGCTGTAGTACAGAGTGAGAAGAAAAGAAGGTCCATGAGGGAGCCCTGGGGTATACCCATGGTGACAGGAAGTGATCTGACTGGGAGAAGGTTTACTGGCATGTGGCTGCAGAGTATGCTACCATTTCTTGGAGTCAAAGGTGAGAGCTGGTTAAAAGATGGATCCCAAAGGTGGATGAACAGCTCTGCAAAGGGACTGGCAACCCTTCACATAAGAGGTGCTAGTCTTCACTGAACCCCCATCCACCCCAGGCACCAAAGAAATGCTTGTTAATTGAACTTGACTATTTAGTGCATTGTGAAATGAATAAGAAAACGATCATCTGAAAGTTGTTGGCATTTATACAGTCAGGTAGTGCTAACATTTCTTCATATTAGGGAACCTTAGAGATAACTAAAAACAGGGGTCTGTCACCTCAGGTCTGTGAGCTTTTTATTTATTTGTTTGTTTGTTTGTTTATTTATTTATTTATTTTGAGATGTATTTTGAGAGGAGAGCTAGGCAGCTCAGTGGATTGAGAGCCAGGCCTAGGAGATGGGAGGTCCTGGGTTCAAATTTGGCCTCACACATTTCATAGCTGTGTGACCCTGGGCAAGTCAGTTAACCCCTACTGTCTAACCCTTACCACTCTTCTGCCTTAGAACCAATACTTAGTATCAATTTTAAGACAGAAGGTAAGGGTTAAAAGAAAAAATGTTTCAGGAACTCCTCAGCATCCTGTCGCGATGTGGGAGTTACGTTCCAGAGATCCCCACGATAGTTTAAAATCTGCAAAGTAGCAGCGTTATATTTGTCTTATTATTCTTTGATGGTAAGCATCTTCCTCTGGCACTTCACTGCCAGAAGCCTTAGAAGGCACAGAACGGTTGGCTGGCAAAGGGCTTGAAATAAATTAAAACTTATGAAACCGTCAGAAAAACACAACACCGCAGAGTAACGCTATGTGCAGAGATCAGACATGGATGTGAAGTGGACCAGGAGAGATGCAGAACGCAGGGGCACCCTGTGGGAGAACAAACAGAACCAGGCTACAGTCACTGATCCAATCAGCGCCCAGGATACAGAACACAGCGCTGTAGTTGGCTGTCTTTCATTCCATCAGCCAATAGTGTGCCGTGTACAATCTCATGTTGGCAAACTTGAACAAGAGGTGGTGCGTACTAAGGGTTCAGCCTTGGCTGCATTTCTGACCAAAGGGGAAGAATGTGAACCTCTTGACTACTGGTTTGCTGGGAACTTAAAGCTCTTCAATAAGGCCACAATACTTTTCAACAAGAAATCACAAGGATCACAAAAGGGGTCAAAAGAGGAGTCTCAGATTTTTATCTGTTCTCTTATTGGCTTCCCACAGTAGAGTATCTGGCATATAGTAAGTACCTTCATTCATGTTTATGAGCTGACTACCATAGGATCTACTTTAGGAGACAACTCAGAATTCTGGGAAATCATAACTGTGAAGGTCTCTATCCATATCAAAGTCTTCTCCTCCCATGAAATTTAAGGGGTAGCACAATATTGAACCCAAAACCCTGGATTCAAATCTTGGCTCCCACAGTTAACTGTTTGTGTGACAGTAGGCCAGGGGACTTCTTTATTTCTCCCTGTGCTCTGTCCTTCTCTAGCATGACCTAGAAGCCTTCTCATGCTGGAAGATCATGTGGCTTCTGTGGTCCCTTCCTCGCTTGGCAGTTCCTCTTGGACCTTTTATTCTAACCAGAGTGCCCAGGCCAGCCACAGTGATGCTGTGCATACCCTCGTTTGATACAACCACCCTCTAAAGCAAGGACTCCAGGTATTCTTATTCTCCTTTTTCAAATAATGATACTGAGATCCTAAGAGACTTGCCCAGGGTCACACAATAATAACAACCTTATTCTGCGCCAGGTCTCATGCTAAGGGCTGTGGATGAAAAGACACAAAAGAAAGTTCCTGCCTTTCAGGAATTTGATCTTTACTGGAAAGAAGCAAGTGTACCTGTCTAATCCAATAGCCAATACATATGAGATGATTACAAAGTAATTGGGGGAGGGATCCTAGCAATGGAGGGGAGCAGAGAAGAGCCGCACAGAGGAAGCAGCCCTTTGAGCTTAGCTTTCCTCATAGAAGCTTAATAAAGATCATTTCATCCTTGTTTTGCAGATGTAGCAACCATGGTTCAGAAGGCCAAGTGCCTTGGCCTGTGACCTAGCTAAGAAAGTGGCCAACTTGAACCCGGGTCTACTGGTTCCCGGTGGGGCTTCTTCCCCCGCATGCTTGGCATCGCCTCTCCCTGGTGCATCACGTTCACCTCTGCTAGAAAGTCTGAGTCAGAGGTGGAGGAGGCCAGCTGGTTATTTCTGAGAACATTGCTTCAGGATACGGAGCCTGGGCTGTGATGAGCAGGAAGGCAGCCCTGTAACCTGGATGAAACTGCCCGTCCCTTTCCCGGTGACAGGAGGCTAAGCTGCCTCGAGAACAAGCATGACTTGGCATTCCTAAGGCAGACAGGAAAACCCCTCACTGAACTCCACCAGGAACATATCAAATTACAGAGCAGTGAGGTAACTCCTGGCTGACTCACGCCTTTATCAGGCACCTCCTTCCCTGGGTGCTTTCTCTAAGACCCGTGGGGCAAAACCAAGTTTCCCAAAGTTACCATTTAACTGGAATTTGGCTGCTGAGGGAGATTCTTGGCTGATTTTTCTTTCATGTTGTCGTTGTTGTTGTTATTATTATTATTATTATTATTGTCATCATCATCATCATCATTTTGGTGGTGATGGGAACTGGTCCAGTTATAACACCAAGCAGAGAAGGGATACGTGGGACAGAGCTGGGAGGGTGTCAAGGCTCACTCATCACCTTTCCCATTTACCTTCAAAATAAGACCTGCTTGCCCCAAGGACAGAGAATGAGGGGGAAGCCAGGTCAGCCTGGAGCCAAGACATTCCTCCTGATGGATCATAAAGGTAATGAGGGAGGGAGAGAGACAGACAATTCAGTGGCTAGATGTGAACGTCATCCCGTCTTAGCCAGAGGTGGCCCAGAACAGTGAATCAGTGTCCTCACTTCCTGCAGAACCTAACTGGGTTAGCAGGTCTCTTGATTTTGGGAACTTCCAAGAAATGTTCCTACACATATTTTCTTCCCTAATTGAATTGAAACTCCTTCTGGGTAAGGACAATTTCACTTTTGTCTTAGCCTTGAATGATGGCTGGTACTTAGTTGGTGTTGAATAAATGTTTGTTGATTGAGCGCTTGAGTCCCAGGATGCCTAGAAGGGCAGGAGGCTCCATGGCTTAAATCAAAACAATCAATCTTTATTACCTTGCCCCTTCCCTTTCTAATCTTCTGATATTTGCTATATTCTGCTATCCAATCCAGTTGCTGTCCCAACACCAAACTCTGATAATTTTCACCAGCTATTTTCCAAAATTGACCCCCTCCCCATCACCACCTTTTGGCTTCCCAGATTCCCTTCAAGTCTCAGTTCAAGTCCCACATGGCACACTAACATTTTCCCTGTCCTTAATCTTAGTGGGTCCCCTCTGGAATTATCTCCAGTTTATCCTGTATTTGTCTCATTTGTACAGAATTGTTTCCTTGTTGTCTCCCTATTAATCTGTGTCCTCCTGGGGGTAGGGACTATTTTTGCCTTTCTTTTTCTCCTTAGTACAATGCCTGGTACACAGTAGGTGTTTAATGAATGCTTATGGATTTCATTTGATGTTAGTTCTGATATTCCCAGTGTGAATGCTAATAGAATTTTCTCCACACCAGAAAGTAGCTTTGGAAGAGTGCTCCAACGAACAATCTAGGAGTCACAATGTCTGTGGTTACACTCAAGAAATCTTTGCCTTGTCCTCTTTCCCAGGCAAAAGGCACACACAAAGTGGACATTGTCCTGTCTATGGAAACCGATGATGACTCATTTTAGGTGTCCTGGGTTCTGTGAAGATTACTGTCTTTCCTATTGTGACATCTCAGACTCTGCTACACTGACAGACTTCCTGATAAAGTCCAAGAATTATTTGAACTCCACAACCTATCTTCTTGGCCTTGTCCATTGTGATTCCAATCACATTACCCTCCATGTATGCTGCTCCACAGTCCCTAGGTGTGGAAGTGATCTCTGGTGGACAGAACACAGGACTTGGTGACAAAAAGACTTTGGATTCAAATTCTGCTTCCCAACACTTGGCCCTCAGCCCTCGGTGGCCAGAAACAAGTTTCAATTTCAATTTCTTCCATCTTTAGGGAATTCATCTTTGAAATGGAGGTAATGATGCCTTCGCAAGTGTCTTGCTCTGTTAAGGTGATAGAGAGGTGCTGCTTGGAAAGTCACTGGATATAGTATTAGAGGACTTGCTTTTTAATCCTAATTTTGCTGCTGACTACAAGTAAACTTGGACAAGTAGGTGGCGCACCCTGGATAGCAAGCTATGACTGGAGTCAGGAAGACTCATCTTCCTGAGTTCAAATCTGGCCTCAGATACTTACTAGTTATATCACTTACTAGCAAGTCACTTAGCCATATTTACCTCAGTTTCCCCATTTATTGATGATGGAGAAGGAATGGGCAAACCACTCCAGTATTTCTGCCAAGAAAACCCTACATCAGAGAGCAGTTGGGTGGTTCATTGGATTGAGAACCAAGCCTAGAGATGGGAGGCCCTAGATTCAAATCTGGCCTCAGACACTTCCTAGCTATAGGACCCTGGACAAGTCACCTAACCAGCATTGCCTAGCCCTTACCACTCTTCTGCCTTGGAACCAATAAACAGTATTGATTCTAAGATGGAAGGTCAGTGGTTAAAAAAAAAAAAGAAACAAACAAAACCCTACATGAGGTCATGAAGAGTAGGACATAACTGAAATGAATGAATAAGTGAACGTGAACCATTCTCTTGCCTTCTCTGGACTTCTTTGACTTCATCTACAAGAAGGAGGTGGATTAAAAAGAAAAAGAAAAAGAAACACTTTGAAAGCCTTTAGAATTCTTATCAATGCAATGATCAACCAGAGTTCCAGAAGCCTTGAGATGAATGAAGTCTGTTCCCCACCTCCTGACAAAGAAGGGATGAACTCAGGGTGCAAAATAAGACATAAAATAAGAAACTCTTAGAGCCAGCCAATGAGGAAATCTGCTTGACTGCATATTTGTTATGCTAGTTTTCTCTTTTTGTTTGATGGGCAGAGTGAACATGAGAGAAAATAAATTCTTCTTCACTGACAAAACAGTCTCTCCTCTCCAGAAGTTCCCATTATAATGAGGGAGACAAAATGAAAACAACCGTGTATAAAAATACAATCTATATGGAACAGGTTAAATAGGGGGTGGGCTCAGAGGAAAGGCTCTAAATTTAAGGAGATATGGGGAAGACTTCCTGCAGAAGGGAGGATGTTATCTGGGGGATGAAGAAATCTGAGGAAGTCAGGAGACAGAGATGAGGAGGTCCCAGACCCATCCAGTGAAAATGCTTTGAGTGGGGAGCAGTAGATATTTAAGGAACAGCAAAGAAGCCAATGTCACAAGACTTCAGAGGGCATGAAAGTAAGAAAGGTAGAATTGGAAGAGGCTGAGTTATGAAGGGCTTTAAAAGCTTTGAAATGTTATAATTGATCCTGGAGATGGTAGGAAGCCGCTGGAGTTTGTTGAGTGGGTTCAGGGGATATATGATAGGGTAAGACCTGGGCTTTATTTTTAGAAAAATTTGGCAGATGAGTGGAAGACAGATTGGAGAGGGGAGGGACACCAAGCAAAGGGACCAAGCAGCAAACCAGAACAATAGCCCAGGGGTGAGATGGTATTCAGGTGGTGGCAGGATCCCATGGGAGAAAGGAGCATAAAGGAGGAATGTTATGAACCTAAAAAGACAAGATTTGGCAGCAGATTAGATAGGGTGGGAGAGGAGGGTGAAGGAGTGTGGAGTCCAAGGTGCCACCTGATAAGATGGGATCATTTAGATAATTCACAATGACACTATTCTTCAGACACAAGGAGCACTTTTCCTTTCCAGAAGTCATACACCACACCCAGAATACCTGCCTCACCCCCTCCAACTTGGCTTTCCAGACCCAACTGCAATGCCTTAGAGAAGGCTTTTTGGATCCCTGCCCACCTCTAGAAAAGGTGCCACCCAGGTGCAACATCCAAGAGCAGCCTATTGGCCCACTCAGAATGCCCTCATTTTCTCACATCTTTGGGTATGCAACCATGTCAGGTCCCTTACTAGAATAGTTCCTCAAGGGCATGGATGGAGTCTTATTTTTCTTGGAGGTTTCCATTGGGGCCAGCACAGTGACTAGACTATATATTTGCTGTCGTTGCACTGAAGAAAATAGCACCTACCACCGCCCCTTATTCACACTGCAGACTTATTCTGTAGCTTCTGGGGATGGTATTGTCTTTGGGTTTCTTCCAGCTTCCCCCATTCCCCTTTCCTAAGTATCCATTCTATTAGAGCAGCAATGTGGACTCCCCCAAATCCATTCCTTGTCCCAGTCCCGGTGAATTATAACATTGCTCCATTATTCTCAGGGGCCTAGAGAATTGGGACTAACTAAGGAATACATTTGTGTTTATAGTATCTGCTTCTTGAGAAGGGAAGTGGATCAAAGCAAAAAGATTCTTCTTGTGAGAATATAGTATGATGGAGCAGGAAAAGTACAACAGTAGGAATTAGCAGATATTCTAATTTTCTAATCTTATCTCAATTCTAAGGCTCTCTGCCAGACTTCTGGGCCCTGCTAGTAGCTTGAGTAAGTTGTTCAATTTCTCTGGTTTCAATTTCACTGTCAATTTCTCTGCCATCAATTTCCTTGTCTATAAAACAGAAGTTCATCTAGAAGCAGACCAGCCCATGATGTAACCCAAGGAAAGGAAAGCTCGCCTTGGCACCTCCAACACTTTGGCTTTGAATTTCACCTCCAAATTCCATGTGAACTGGAAAGACCTCCAGGAAGTGAGGCAGAGTGAAAGGAGCAGAACCAGGACAACATTGTACACAGAGATGATACATTGTGGTACAATCACACATAAGGGACTTGTCTACTAGCAGCAATGCAATGACCAAGAACAATTCTGGGGGATTTATGAGAAAGAAAACTAGCTACATTCAGAGGAAGAACTGTGGGAGGAGAAACACATGGGCTGATGGGGATATTATTGGGGATGTGGACACTAAACGATAACTAGTCCAACTATCAATAATATGGAATTAGGGCTTAATCAATGATACATGTAAAACCCAGTGGGATTGTGTGTCGGCTAAGGGGGTTTAGGGGGGTTTGGGGAGAGGGAAAGAACATGAAACATGTAAATATGGGGAAATATTTAAAAAATAAATAAATACTGAAAAAAATTAATTTCACCTCCAATATTTACCAGCTCTGTGGCCCTCAGCAATTTGGCTAACCTTTCTGGGCCTCTGTCTGCTCATCTGTAAAATGGGCATAGAATATGAGAAGCATTGTGTCACAATGTCTAGTGCTAGCCCTGGAGTCAAAAAGACTATTATGAATCCCAATCAAGTCCCTTAACCTCTTACCCCTCTTTTGTAAATCTCTCTAACTGTGAGAAGATTTCCCCAGAAGGACGGAAATAAGTACTTATTAATATGCACCTACTATGTGTCAAGCACTGTGCTAGGTTCCTTTACAATTACTGTCTCATTTGGTCTTTACAACAACCCTGGAAAGTAGGTGCTATTATTGTCCCATTTTATAGCTGATATAACTGAGGTAGATTGATGAGTTAAGTGATTTGCCAGGTCCACCCAGCTAATAAGAACTTGCGTCCTCCTGACTCCAGGTCATTGCTCTATCCATTGCACCATCTAATTACCTCAGCGTAGCCAACAGGCTAGTTGGGACACTGTTCTTTCCTCTCCAACTCAACTGAAAAAGACCCTTTCTGGGCACTTAGGAGAGCCCTTTTCTTCTACCCTTCCAGACAACTTATGGCTGCACACTGAAGTCTACCCTTCCAACTTCAGCATCCCTAGGCCAGCATAGGGAACTCAGGTTCCTTGCTCCACTTCCACTCTAAAGCCCATTCTCCCCCTTTTCCTATTAAAATAGATCCTGCCCCTCCTTGTCCCAGACCCCTCTGGGAAGATAGAACTGCTCCCACCACTGGGATGAGTAGGGTGGAACCAAAAGCAATCCTGCTGGTAAGATGGAAGGAAGGAAGATTGCCAGTCCTTCCCAAATGCCCTTCACTGCTATTTGACCTGGCACTGTACCCTCAGAGTTTCTGGGCCTTCCCATCACTCTGCAGCAGCATCTCCTACATTTATAAGGTGAGTTTCTAGGGAATAAAGACAGCGAAATTCTACCTGCATCCTCAATCCTTAGCACAGGGCTTGCTTTTTAGGAGGCCCTTCCTTTGGTTTTTTCATTCACTTAACTCATCTGGATGCATCTGCGGTGACATTGGGAATTTTCTATTAGGGAGTTTCCTTTGACAGTGGAATCACTTTCTGGTGTGGACTTGAACTTAAGTCCTCTGACCCCAACCAGAACCGGGACTCTTTTCTCTTCGCTGTGTTATGTATCCCCTGCATTTCGCACAGTGACTGGCACTGAGGATGGACTTTTAAATGCTTGTGGACTTGATGTCCTCCCATTGTGTCTCCTTTTTTGTGAAGCAGGGCCGTTCCCTAAGTTAAAGAAGTCGTGACTTTACCTGCTTTAAGTCATTTCTGCTTTCTTAAAGTAACACGTCTGTATCTCTACTTTTATCGGAAAGAGGTCAATGGCACCAGAGAGATTTGGGTTTTTTCTAGAATTACTTTTGAAATCCCATTTAAGATTCATGTACTGATGCTCTGGGAGAACAGTCAACCCCAGGCTCTTTCTGGCCTCCCCCACACTCCCCATTCAGAAAACAGGAACCAAGACCAAATCAGCTCTTCCACGCTTCCTTAGTGGGGAGTATCAACCGAATCCCCTTATTGTCTATTCCTTCCAGTGTGCCATTCTCCTAGATGGTGCTATTTTTCAGTTGTTCAGTTATGTCTGACAATTTGTGACCCCATTTGGGGTTTTCTTAGCAAAAGTACTGAGGTGGTTTTCCATTTCCTTCTCCAGCTCATTTGACAGAAACTGAGGCAAATAAGGTTAAGGGACTTGCCTAGGATCACATAGCTAGTGTCTAAGGCCAAATTTGAACCTAGAACCTCCCATCTCTAGTCCTGGCTCTCTATCCACTAAGCCACCTCACTGCTCCCAAGATCACTTTTTTTTTTTAAATATATTTTTAGGCAAACAGAGTTAAGTGACTTGCCCAGGGTCACACAGCTAATAAGTAGCTGAGGCTAGATTTGAAATCAGGTCTTCCTGCCTCCAAGTCCAACACTATCCACTCAATCACCTAGCTGCCCCACAGTCTTCTTATCCCAAATATTCTGCTGTCTAGTGACAATTGCTTCCTTTCTGTTATTTGAAGGAGACCCTCCATCTCTAGGACAATGTGCATTTTCTGAGGCCTGGAATGTTTCTTCTCTTTATTTTCACTTTCTGATTTCCCTTGCTTCTTTTTTGTCTGTTTGTTTAAACCCTTAACTTCTGTGTATTGGCTCCAAGGCAGAAGAGTGGTAAGGGTGGGCAATAGGGGCCAAATGACTTGTCCAGGGTCACAGAGCTGGGAAGTGTCTGGGGCCAGATTTGAACCTAGGACCTCCCATATCTAGACCTGGTTCTCAATCCACTGAGCCACCCAACTGCCCCATCCCTTGCTTCTTTCAAGACCCAGTTAAACCTATTTGCCCCTAATCTTTCCTCATCACCCTAAATGCTAGTGCCTTCCTTTTGTGGATTATCTGTAGGTCTTGTTTGGAAAGAATCCTTCGCATATTGTCTCTGACCATGAGACTGACCTAGAAAGCTGGGATTGTTTTTCACCCTTCTTGTGTCCTTAGCTCTTAACACAATGACATAGTAGGAGATTAATAAATGTGTATTGAATGATTAAATTTGACATCTACACTCTTCATTCTGTTATCACTGTATTTTTTTTTAATTTTTTTAAACCCTTAACTTCTGTTTATTGGCTCATAGGTGGAAGAGTGGTCAGGGTGGGCAATGGGGGTCAAGTGACTTGCCCAGGGTCACACGGCTGGGAAGTGTCTGAGGCCAGATTTGAACCCAGGACCTCCCGTCTTTAGGCCTGACTCTCAAACCACTGAGCTACCCAGCTGCTCCCCTTAACACTATATTTTAATCCTTCAATATTTCTAGAATCTCTGATTCTTTTAGCTTGAGGTAAACTGAGGTTCCCATCCCCATGCCTTAGCAGGCTATGTTCCAGGTATGATTGATTAGTCACTGAATGAACATTTATTAAGCTCCTACTATGTGCCAGGCACCCTGTGCTAAGCTGATAAGTTCAAAGATGATTTCTAAAACTCATTGCCCACCCTGACCACTCTTCCACCAAGGATCCAATACACAGAAGTTAAGGGTTTAAAAACAAAACAAAACATGGTAATAGAATATTATGGGCTTGGTGTTGCTGGAAGGCATAGCAGAGGCCACTCTGTAGAACTCTTTCATTTTATATTTGAGGAAATTCTGGCTGCAGGAGGTTCAGTAAAATGTGTCTAAGGTCACGCAAGGTAGAACTTGAACTCAGGTCCTCAGACTAATGAATAATAATAAGCACATATCTATGTGGTACCGTAGTGCCAAATGGAACATTACATATCTACTCCTCACTCCTTTCTTTAGTAGTTCTATGTTCCCCCAAATCGCTTTACCCCAAAGGGAGCAGTTTCTCAGCCAGAAGCAGCCTGGATCAGGTAATAAGATTATCTGGGCAGAGGAAATGGAGTAATGGGCTTCGTCTCCATGAAGGCAAAGCTTTTTTAAACTCTTTCTTCTTTCCCTGAGGCTTCCCAACTGCCTAGTGATTAGAGCCGAGAGTCACTGCTGTGAAGCCATCAGGGATGCCAGCATGGCAGGCTCCACTGACGCCCCAAGTCTCACTCCCGGGGAGCACATTACAGGGAGTGAAAGAGAAGAATTCATGGAGTAGAAGTTGGGATTCGGGAAAGGGCTGATGCTTAGTCAAGGGGAAAAGGAGACTGAAAAAGGGCCGAAATGAATAACCAGAAACCAGAACTGGACACAGTCACCAACACAAGCAGGACTTGCTCAGGGCTTACTAGGCGGAAGGCTCCGGGGATGGCAAACCAAGAAGAGTCTCCACGCTTGTTCCATCAATGAATGGGCAAACACTGATTAAACGCTTACCATGTTCCAGGTTCAGGGGTTACAAGAACAGGCAATGCAGCAATCCTTCTGGCAAGAAACATGCGCCATATTTGTGTTTGTTTTACTGGCGGTTTTCATTTCGACATCACAGCCATTTGTACTGAGGCCCCTTCCTTGGCAAACTTTTCCCTACTAATAAGGGGGGGAAACCCAATGTAGCTCAGTGGATTGTCAATCAGGCCTAGAGACGGGAGGTCCTAGGTTCAAATCCAGCCTCAGACACTTCCCAGCAGCTGAGTAGAGAGAGAGGGAAGAGCGCTAACATTTGCCAAGATGAAAGAACGCAAAAAAATGTCAGGAACTTCAGAAAGGTTTCCTGCAGTGATGGCCTGTGAGCTGATCCTTGCAGGATGGATGCAGGATCCGAAGAATGTGCAGAGAAGAAAGGAGGAGCGGATTTATTTATTCATTTGTTTGTTTGTTTGTTTATTTATTTTTAAACCCTTAACTTCTGTGTATTGGCTCCTAGGTGGAAGAGTGGTAAGGGTGGGCAATGGGGGTCAAATGACTTGTCCAGGGTCACACAGCTGGGAAGTGTCTGAGGCCAGATTTGAACCTAGGACCTCCGGTTTCAAGGCCTGACTCTCTATCCACTGAGCTACCCAGCTGTCCCAGAGATGAAAGGAGAATGCTTTCTAGGCACAGCAGTTATGTCTGGGCTCAGGAGCTGACACGTGGGGTTTCAGGACCAGCAAGGTGGGCATGAAGGAAAGTGAGGTCAAGAAAGCCTGACTGTGAAGGCTTTGTCTGCCAAGTGAAGATATTTGTATTTGAACCTATAATAGGTGTAGCTTACCAGACAGGGCTGTGTGGGGTTGGTGGGGTATTCCCAGAGGACTGGACCCTCTGCTGTGAGGGCTTGTAAAGCCCGTTTCAGGGCTTCCTCATCTATTTTGGAGGGGGGGGGGGCAGCTGGGTAGCTCAGTGGATGGAGAGTCAGGCCAAGAGATGGGAGGTCCTGGGTTCAAATCCAGCCTCAGACACTTCCCAGCTGTGTGACCCTGGGCGAGTCACTTGACCCCCATTGCCTAGCCCTTACCACTCTTCCACCAAGGAGCCAATACACAGAAGTTAAGGGGAAAGGAAGGAAGGAAGGAAGGAAGGAAGGAAGGAAGGAAGGAAGGAAGAAAGGAAGATAGAAAGGAAGATAGAAAGGAAGATAGAAAGGAAGGAAAAGAAAGAAAGCAGTCTCTACTGCTTTCGAAGTGAATGTCTTCAGAATAGGCTATATTTGACTTAATAAAAAGACTGGGAAATTAAAGGAAGAGGCAGTGTGGTCAAATGGTCAGAATAATAGACTCAGAGCCAGGAAGATGCTAATTCGAGTCCCACTTAAGAAGCTAGTTTTGGAACCCTGAGTAAATGATTTAACTACTCATGATTTCCCCACTTGCATCTGTTATCTGAGAAGATCAGACTCTGTAGCCTCTAAAGTCCTTTCCTTCTCAAAATTAGGCTCTTTTCAAAGCAGGAAGGAAGCCCAAAGTCCACAGGTGATGGCCTCAAGGGCAAGGAGCTGGTTCACAAGGTGGAATGAATAATCCTTGGGAAGTCTAAAAAAGTGAAATTGCTCTGAGTGAAAAAAATCTTAAGATATTTAATATAGCATTTGTAAACACTTGCAGGGAGTCATTTAGAGAAAGGTGTTAGATCAAAGGTCAGCCTAAAATCCACTTATCAGATTTTACTCTGAAAGAATGCAGCTAGTAAAAGAATTAATAGTGCCAGATTTCTCATTTTTCAGGTTAATTCTTTGCCACTGAGAAGATTTAGAGATAATCAAGCCCATCCCAATCAAAAAACTATGGCTGTCAGAGGGAAAGTGACTCATCCAAGGAGTAAAACTATAACTAGGGTGGGGCAATTGAAACAATGAGATAATTTTCCAGATTTAGAGAGTATCTCTTGGAGTAAGAAGACAGAAAAGGTCTTTGGGTGGTACCTAGTTAGCAAGAATAATTAGTATAACAAATACATAAATAATGTAATAAAATAGAAGTCTAGTAGAATTTGGGGGCAGCTAAGTGGCTCAGTGGATTGAACATTGGGCCTGGAATCAGGAAGACTGGAATTCAAATATGGCTTCAGACACATATTAGCTCTGTGTGACACTGGGCAAGCCACTTAACCTTGTTTGCTTCACTTTCCTTATTTGTAAAATTTGTTGGAGAAGGAAATGACAAATCACTCCAGTATACATTTACCAGGAAAATCCTCAATGGGGGTCACAAAGAGTGGGACACAACCAAAAAACTGAATAACAGTTACACTACATTCTAGGCTATGTCGAGTTTCTCTGCTCCTCCCAGCTCTCCCTTTCCAACAACTACTTTATGTTTCCTACTTCCCTCACCCCAATTTGTAGATGTGTGCATGTGTGTGTGTGTGTGTGTGTGTGTGTGTGTGTGTGTGTGTGTGTGTGTGTGTATTTCTTGTTTGGCTCCAAATGCAGTTTGTGATACCTGCAAAAAAAATTCTTAGGTTGACTTCTGTTGAAGCCCAATTGGCCCTGAGCTACTAAGACCAGCCTTTGATTCAGATCTTGGAACTCAGCCTTTCATTCTCCCTGCTGCCTTTGCTAGCTTTTCCCCATTTCCCCCCCATTTTTCTTATCTCATCTATCTTTGCTTCCCTCTTCCACAATTTTAAAGGTTGGGTTGGGTGATCTGACTGAGATGGCAGACATGTTTTACTGACTGCTATCGGGATGTCACATTGTGTTTATGTTGAGTGAAGGCTTCCTAGCTAAATTGATAATTCACCGGGTGAGCCATAGATAGTATAATTGCTGCTTATGAAAAATAAAATTTCACTTATGTGTACAGATATATGTATTATAGAACTCTATTCATCAATGTTTTAGTTATAGAATTAAAAAAATCATCTCAGCAGAGATTCACAAGCTGGCCATCTGGGTAGCATGTTTGGAGAACATCCATCAAAATGAATGATGAAAAGAAATGTCCAAGAGCTGCTTTTATATACATGGCTTGTTTAGTGAATACATACTTCATCTGAGATTTCAAAGCTTGGCATAGATCTTGTCTCAAATATATATGAAAAAAAGAACAAAATAAATGACTTGCAGAGTCACTTTACGTGGAGAAGGAGCATCACTTCTGCCTATATTTTTAACCTATGACAGAACTCTAAATCCTACCCAGATGCTGGTTAAAGGAACATTTTCTTCATGTTAGGAATAATACCCAAAGAGCATCCCATCTGTCCATTGCAAGTTGTTGTCCAAGTCACATGCTGGTGAAGCCAGCTCGGTTAGTGAAAGCTGAAGAATGCCAAGGGGGAAAAGTTAAAAGTAAAGATTGGAGTGGGGGAAAAAAGAGTTCCCAAATGTGCTCTTAGTGACAATGGAGATAAAGTTGTCAAATGACATAGGGGTCTATGCACAGCTTATTAAATCTAAGGTAGTTTCAGCATCCTTAAAGAGGATGTTTGGTGAAATGAATGTCAGCCTTTGAAAAAGACAAATATATCAGAATCAGGAATCCCAGGGCATATATTTCATTTTTTGATAGATACATAGCAGCATATTGTTTGTGATCTCAAAAGGGTATCACATGATCAGAGTTTGTGGGGGAAATTCTCATAATCATTGTGTGAGATAAAAAATGATGACAAGTGCCTCACTCAAAAATGAGCACAAGTAACCCACTCACTCAAACAAGACCTGGAATCAGAAAGGTAGGAGGAAAAAGAAGCAGTTTATTCTCCTTCAAGAAAGAGAGCACTTGGATGATGGGCTAAAAAGTGCTGACTGACTAGGCAGTAAACAGGCAGTATATACAAGTTCCCGGTGCAAGGCTCCTCCCTACTCCCCTGTTAAGCCCTCACCCAGTGAGCCTGGGTTGTACATTCTTTCAACCCAGTTCAGGAGAGGTAAGGGGAACAAGCAAGCTGAGCTGTTCATTGCCCTTCCTGTCATCAGTCTCCCTCCCAAACTCATCCTGGGGTCCTCAATCAACAAAAGGTAACAAACTAACTTTTATAAGCTGAATGCTCATTCTGAGAATAGGACACTCAATTCTGTCTCATACATCACCATTCCATAATCATCCCATGACCAGAAATTTTGAGTCATTGAGGTATTCTTTCATATGCTTCATACAGAGTGGATCCTGCAGTGCTTCCATCTCACTATTGTATTTTTGGCAAGCTTTGGCCTTTACAGCATAACCATGTGCCTCAGCATTTATAAAATTATGTTATTGTTGACCTTCAGGACCCCTCTGGCTTTCAAAGTAACTTTGGACCTAGAAGGGGGAAATGACAAGCTTCTTTGGGGCAAAGAATGTTTCTGAACACTCAGTAAATAGATAGAAATGGAAATAGAGCCAAGTGGATAGACCCAAGGAAATGAGGAGAACTTGACATTTTTATTCTGTCTTTGCAGGGGTTGCTGGATGAATGGAAGGGGCAGTATTATCTGACTAGTCAATGATGTGAAATAAAAGGCTAAGCTTTATTAGTGAATGGATAGAATTTTGGGAAAAGCAATTAAAGAGAGGGTAATTAAATGGCTCAATGAATAGAGGGCCAGGCCCAGAGATGAGAGGTCCTGAGTTCAAATCTAGCCTCAGATAACTCTTAGCTTGTGATCTTGGTGTTGAAAGTGGTTTTATGGAACTCCCAAGTTTGCTCTTGTCCCTTGGGAACTTACCTTTGGAGAAGTCTCTTACCTTGTCTTAGACTGAAAAATAAACTTTAAAATACCCAATGATCTCAGATTTAGTATAGAGTTAGTAGATATAATCAAATCTTGAGTACCTTTTGTCTTAGAAGCTGCTCCCATTATATCAGAGGCCTCTCCCAGGTAGTCTAGCTCTGGGCTGGAATCATTCTTTCCTTGTATCTATTGTAAAGTATCAGCTTCTCCCAGATCCAGTCTTGGCTGGACTCCTCCTTGCCTAGTATCTATTGTAAAGCCAAGCAACTGAACCTTCCTGTTCTTAATTCCCCAAAAGGCAAATAAAATCCCAAGTTCTTTAGCTCACTGGAAAAATCTCCTTTTGAGGTGCTTTTTCTCGAGACAGTTTTCTGAGAGTTCCAGAGCTTTGTCTCTGTGTAGTATCTACAGCTTAACTCTGTGTAGTGGTCAAATCTGAGCATTGTATTCCTTGTCCTGATTAATGACTTGTCCTTTCTAACTACTTTAGTGGTTCTGTTTTACAATGTTGACATTGGGCAAATAACTTAACCCCCATTGCCTAGCCCTCACTGCTTACTTACACAATATTGATTCTAAGATGGAAGGAAGGTTTTTGGTTTTTGAGTGACTAAAGATACAAAAAAGGAGAGAAGAGGAGATGGAAGAGGATAGAGGTGACCAACATTATCAGAGGTAACTATTATAGAATATGGTGGTGTTTTGTTTTGTTTTTTTTACTTTTTACATTTTTTTCAATTTGATGCAGAAATAATTTTTGACAGTTGTTTTCTAACATTTTATGATTCAGATTTTCTCCTTCCCTTCTCCACCCAAGATGGTAAATAAATAGTCTGATATAGGTTATACCAGTGTATAATCCAGAATTTGAAGACAGAATAGGGTTGAGCCTTGGCCCTGCCACCTACTAACTGTGTGGCATTGAGCAAGTCTTTTCTTATTCTTGTTGTTTAGTCTTTTTCAATTGTGTCCAACTCTTTGTTTTTTTGCTTTTTAAACCCTTACCTTCTGTCTTAGAATCAATACTGTATATTGGTTCCAAGGCAGAAGTGAGGTAAGGGCTAGGCAATAGGGGTTAAGTGACTTGCCCAGGATCACCTAGCTAGGAAGTCTCTTGGGCCAGATTTGAACCTTCGGGCCTGGCTCTCAATACACTGAGCCACCCAGTTGACCCTGTGTCAACTCTTTGGGACCTCATTTGGAGTTTTCTTGGCAGAGATTTTGGAATGTCTTGATATTTCCTTCTCCAGCTCATTTTACACATAAGGAAACAGGAAAATGGGATCAAATTATTTGCTTAGGGTCACATAGCTAGGAAGTGTTTGAGGCTGGATTTGAACTTAGGAAGAGGAGCCTTCTTGTTTCCAGGTCTAGCAGTCTAATCACTGTGCCCAAATCCATTCTAGACAGCCATTTTCTCATCTACAAAATGGAAAAGGTCTCCTTTGGTCCTAACATACTGTGATTCTGTGAGACAGCTGCAGTGGGGGTGGTGGTGATTAGAAGGAGTGGAGGAGAAGAAACTAAGAGACTGGAGACAACACCATTCTGCAAGCTGGTGCTGGGACAGGCAGCTCCCAACCTCAATAACTCCTAAAGGAAGAAATATGATGTGCCACAGGCATAGGGATCTCAGCTCAGTAGTGTGTGGTAGGAGGGCATAAGGACAGAGTGGAAGATTGCATTTAATAACTAAGTACTATTCACTTCAATAATGTTATTAAACATCACTGCATTTAAATGGCAGCCAAGCGAAAGCTTGGCAACCAGAACAGTGGGCATCAAGGTGACACCGAGTACCAAGCCTGAAGTCAGAAAGACTCATTTTCCTGAGTTCAAATCTGGATTTAGACACTAGCTGTGTGACCTTGGACAAGTCACTTAACCCTGTTTGCTTTCCTGGAGAAGGAAATAGCAAATCACTCAAGTATCTTTGCCAAGAAAACTCCAAATATAGTCACAGAGTCAGAAATGACTGAACAACAACAGGTCCACATAGGATACAAATGCACTTCAATATATTCATGGACAGCACAGGAAAATACTTTGTGTGCTCTAGTGTGAACTTCCAATCTAGTGTAAGACAAAGCACAACAGTTCTGTTGGCTTTAAAAAAGAAACTGGAAATGTATATTCAATTAAAAAAAGAGGAACATGAGAAAACTGTAGTGTGAGCACACCGCCATTGCTTGCTATCCTTCTCTATAGCATCTCTGGTTTCCATACCTTGCAATGGAAGTCCCTCACCCCTGGAATGCACTTGCTACGAATTCTGAATTTCCTTCAAGTTTTCCCTCAAGTTTTATCTTCCAAATGAAGTCCTTCCTGATTTCCCTAGATGCTAGATCTATTGCCTCTCACTCTCAAACTCCATTTTCCCCATTTTATATTTATTTTGAAAGATGTCTCTTTTAAATAGAATGGAACCTTCTTAAAGGCAAGAACTGTCTTCAAGTTTGTCTTTGGGACTGTCAGGGCCTCCGGGACACACAGAATGATGGCTGCTAGACTGCTTCATTTTTTACCTAATAGCAAAGCACCCAAAAGCCCACTGTTCATCTTGTTAGCCAAGTTGGAGTCCAAGGAAGCTGTTGGGTCACTCCATATGGACATGGCTAAACCAGGGACCTCAGACCTGTTCTCCCAGTTTGTTGCTTTCCTTCTAATTTTCATTGCATTAGTTTTGTTGGAAAACAGGTTGAGAAAAATTAGGTTTAGATCAACATCTCAAACCCTATACCAAGATAAATTCAAAATGGGTAAATGACTTAAATATAAAGAGTGAAATCATAAATAAATTAGGTGAACATAGAATAGTATACCTGTCGGATCTGTGGGAAAGGAAGGAAGTTAAGACCAAGCAAGAGACAGAGAATATTGCAAAATGTAAAATGAATGTGATTCTTCTCTTCCTAATCACTGATATCATCCCTCTATATACAATGCCACCATCTCTCAGGCATCATCTTCTAAGTTAGCTGTTCACTTCCCATACCTTCTATGTATTCTGAAGTTTTCTACCTTCAGAAGTATCAGTGCTAATGTGGACAGCTAATAGATAGCTCTGTAAATCCAGAGCCATGAAGGAGGTCCTGGATTCAAATTTAAGCTCAGATACTTCCTAGTTGTGCAACCTTGGGCAAATCACCTTAACCCTCATTGCCTAGCCCTTACTGCTCTTCCACCTTAGAACCAAAACATAGTATTGATTCTACAATGGAAGGCAAAGGTTTTTTTTTCTTTTCTTTTCTTTCCTTCTTTCTTTTTTAAAAAGAGTAGCAGTGATGAAAACAGCACTTAAACTTCCCCCTGCTTCCCCAAGTCTTCCAAGCTTGGAATGGACAAGCTCCCATAATGCCTAGAGATTCTTCCAGGTTCTTTTATTGTTGTTTTTTTTTTTGTTGTTTTTGTCATTTGTTTCTTTTTTTAAACCTTAACTTCTGTGTATTGACTCCTAGGTTGAAGAGTGGTAAGAGCGGGCAAAGGGGGTCAAATGACTTGGCCAGGGTCACACAGCTGGGAAGTGTCTGAGGTTGGATTTGAACCTAGGACCACCTGTCTCTAGGCCTGACTCTCAGAGCATTGAGCTACCCAGCTGCCCCCTCCAGGTTCTTTTAGGAAGAAGCATTTGACAAGAGCTAGCCCAAATAATTATCAAACAAGCACCTACATTTCCTAGCAATTGATAACTCCTTCTGCCCTCAGTGGAATTCCAGACACAAGTGAGGGGGAGTTGAAGCCTGGTCCTTTATACTACAGAGCCATCTATGTTAATCATCCCCCCTAGAAGTGAGATGGAGAGGCAAGGTGAGATTTCAATGGGATTCTGACTCAGGATCATTAAGAGCCTATTTATGAGCATTGTACCTTCCAGGTGACTGGTAATTTCGTGGAAATATCGCTAGTCTCTTACATTTCTAATAAAAGCTTGTTTTTGAGATGCTTGTTATTTCGCTTGGACTTCTAAAGAATATTTGATGTCATTACAAAAGACAGTTTCTAAGAAATTGGTTCCACCTTGTAGACTTTCTTTTTGATTTTCAATTTCTTCATCAGAAATTGAAAAGTATTTAATCATAAAAGTTAGCATGCTAGTCCTGAAGTCCTCTGTTCAAATCCTGATTCTGCTACTTACCATGTAACTATAGGTAACTCGTTTCAACTCTCCCAGTCTTAGTGTCCACATCTGTAGAATGGGAAAAATAATGGCTATCATTTGATGACCTTAAAGTAAATCAAAGTATACAATATTTATCTTTCCTCTATATTTTCTAATATAGAAAAGGTTAGCCAGTTTATGTCCATCCAGTTTATGTTCAGGTCTCTATTTTTACCCATAGATGGCACCAATAATTACTAAATATATCTGGGCAGCCAAACTGTTTAGTTAGAGAAGAAGAAAAGAGGGGGTTACTCATCATTCCAAGGTCTCAAGACTGAATGTCATTTCAATGAGTCAATAACAAACTGCCTTGAAGTTATCTGAAGAACTAACCTCAGTATCATATCAGAAGTTCATTAGTACTGTTTTCTTCAATGGCAAAGATCAGGGACAGAATCCTCAGCTGATCAGCTCTTCCCTGGAGGTCAAACAATTCGTCCATGTTATCCATAGCTTTTTTCAAGAGATATTTTCCCCCATCAGGCTCTCTGTAAATGGCAAGTCAGTTTCAGAGAGGCATTTTATTACCTTGATTTCTTTGGCAATTTTCCTGAGGGTGCTATTGACTTGTTATTTCCACCGCAGGCTACTCCTGGATTATTCCAGGATAAGTACCTATCTTTATGGCTCTGTAAGGGTTCTGGACTTCCAGTATTGATATCATAAAAACTTCTACAAGAATGATCCAGAAATCAGTGGAGTTTCATCAGGGGTTGTAAACCTTTTCTCTCTAAACAAAGCACTTTTTATAGTTTGGAGAAAGGAAGAAAAAAATAAGGCTATACACCTTTTAAAGTCTGTGAGGTAGTAGTTTCTGCAGCTTTATTTTTATTTTTTCACATCCTTGGAGCTTTTGTAGTTGCAGTTATAGCTGATCACAGAGGCAGCATAGCATGAGGAAATCTGAATTTGAATCCTGTTTCAGATACTTACTGTATAATGAGCAACTGTCCAGTAACCACTTGGTGCCTTAGTTTCCCCCTCTACAAAATGGGGAGGGTGTAAGCATCTATCATATAAAGTTATTGTAAGAATGTGAATGCACAAGGTCTCATCCTATTTAGAGAATATAGAGAGAAACATATATATGTATATAAAATATAGAGAGAACTTTGTCAGATTTATGAGAGCCATATCACTGAATTGATAAAGGGTCAAAAGATATGAACAAGGGGCAGCTGGGTAGCTCAGAGGAGTGAGAGTCAGGCCTAGAGACAGGAGGTCCTGGGTTCAAACCCGGCCTCAGCCACTTCCCAGCTGTGTGACCCTGGGCAAGTCACTTGACCCCCATTGCCCACCCTTACCACTCTTCCACCTATGAGACAATACACCGAAGTACAAGGGTTAAAAAAAAAAAAAAAAAAAAAAAAAGATATGAACAGATAATTTTCAGATGAAATCAAAGTCCTATATAGGTATATGAAAAAAATGCTCTAAATTACTACTGATTAGAGAAATGCAAACCAAAATTGTTCTGATATATCATCTCACACCAATAAGATTGGTTAAAATGACAAATAAGCAAAATGGCAAATTTTGGAGGTGATATGGAAAGGTGGGGACACATAACACTATTGGTGGAGTAGTGGACTGAGCCAACCATTTTGGAAAGCAATTTGGAATTAAACCCAGAGAGTTATAAAACTGTATACCCTTAGATCCAGTTACCACTGCTGGGTCTGTTTCCCAAGAAGATTGGGGAAAAAAGGGGGGAGGGGAATCCCTTGTGTTCCAAAATATTTATAGCAGCCCTTTTGGTAGTAGCAAAGAATTGGAAATCGAGGGGATGCCCATAAATAGGGGAATGGCTAAACAAATTGTAGTATATGATTTTGTGATAGAATACTACTATACCATGAGACACGATGAGCAGGCTAATTTTTAAAAATCCTGGAAAGAACTCCAAGGGATGAGGAACAGTGAAATGAGTAGAATCAAGAGAAAATCATATACAGTTACAGAAGGAATATAGGAAAAATAAATTGTCAATGTCACCTCCAAAGATACTAAAGGATGGTCCCTGCCTAGGTGTGTCCTCCTGGGTAAGGGTCTCAGATACAATGGGGAAGACTACCTAAGACAAAAGGTTATTTAGCATTTACCCTGGGGTCCATTATTCAGTCTGCAACGGCTAGTCTCAGATTCCCTTCAGGGTGGATTCTCACAGGAACAGGGAACAAGCACAAGCTTTGGGGGTCTCCAACTTACGAGCTATTTCTAAAACTTGGGGTTCATCAGATCTCACTAAGCCACAAGTTTCGGGACTCTAGATTCCATGACGACAGTAGATATGAAGAAAAGCAAGCTAAATATATAAGAGGTTTGTGATTTCATGTATGTACAATCTTCTTTTACTTTGTACATGAAAATGCTTGTTTTATTTGGTTTTGTAAAATTTGAAATAAAAACCCTAAAATAAATAAAATTTGGTGAAGTGGTTCTGTAGGATTTTTTTGAACATTTACAGTCTATGGCTGAAGCACCATAATGTTTGGTATGGTGGAAGAATCCATTAGACCTGGAATTAAATGACTAAGGCTTCTACCCTAGTTCATTCATTCATTAACTGTGTGACCTTGGGCAAGGCATTTCCCTTTTTGTACATAATTCCTTCAACTCTAAGAGGAGAGGTTTGGACTAGATCCCTGATGGCAAACCTAAGACATGTGCACGCGTAGCCATTTTCGATGGCAATTGGTCACATACAGAGAAGTATGGGGCCGCATGCCGAGGATGAAACATTTGCTGCAGTGTAGTGTAGACAGACACTCTGTGCCAGAGGTCTGTAGGCCAGAACAACTGTCACTAAGCAGGGAAGTTAAATAATTAGTTTTTTTTTTATCTTAAACTCTTAACTTCTGTATATTGACTTATAGGTGGAAGAGTGGTAAGGGTAGGCAATGGGGGTCAAGTGACTTGCCCAGGGTCACACAGCTGGGAAGTGTCTGAGCCCGGATTTGAACCCAGGACCTCCCGTCTCTAGGCCTGACTCTCAATCCACTGAGCTACCCAGCTGCCCCAATAATTAGTTTTTGGTTAATTAAATAGTTATATATTATGTCGACATGGAATCTAGAGACCCCAAACTTGTGGCTTAGTGAGATATGATGAACCCCGAGTTTTAGAAATAGCTTGTAGGCTGGAGACCCCCAAAGCCTGTATTTCCCTGTTCCCCTGAGAATCCACCCTGAAGGGAATCTCAGGCAAGCAGTTGCAGACTGAATAATGGACCCCAGGGTAAATGCTAAATACCCTTTTGTCTTAGGTGGTCTTGCCCATAGTATCAGTGACCCTTTCTCAGGAAGACACTTGGGCCGGGACCATCCTTTAGTATCCATTGTGTAAGCAGCCCCTTCCCTTACACCCTAGCCTCTAGCTAGGATTCCTTTCTCTAGCTTGATTGTATCCTGTCAATATAATGTCAATCATCTCTCCCAGCCCCTGGATCTTCCCAAATGGCATAGAAGTTCCCCAATTTCCTTTGTTCCTTGGAGTCGTTATCTAGAGAGGTGTCATTCCCAGGGGGGTCAGGGAGGCGAGCAAGCAGGGTTCAATTCTTGGATTCTGCACAAGGCGCAGCTCTGCAAAAGAGGCCAAGTAGCCCTCATCCCCCTTTCCCTTGATTAAAGAGTGATTTTATGACTATTTAATAGTTCTGTGTTTTTTAAAAGTTAATTACAATTATACATTTTTGTTATTTAAACTATAAATATCGAAATTATGGTGTTTTTCTCAAAGTGACACCCCACCTGAGTTATGCTAGGTTTTTTGGTGAATTTTGTCACACCAGCCTCAAAAGGTTGCCCATCACTGGACTAGATGAACTCCAAGGTTTTTGCTAGCTCTTCATTCAGGATCCTACCCATTGCCCTATTTGTCTAAGCACTCAGTAGCCAAACGAGTAGGTAGTGCCCTGCGGAGGGTGTGGAGGGGCCACACCCTGCTCACCCCAGAGAGCACTGCTGGAAGCAACTTGACAAGCTACTGCCCCAGACTCTGGAGCAAACAAATGTGCTGAAAAAAATCTGAGGGGGAGAACAAATATAAAGTTGGTTTGTCCACTTGAGTTTGTGATTTGGGGCTTCCAAAGTAAAAACAAACAAAAAAGCCAGAAAGAGGGGACAGTTAGGTGGCTCGGTAGATTTGAGAGCCAGGAGGTCCTGGGTTCAAATTTGACCTCAGCCACTTCCTAGCTGTTTATTGGGGCAAACCTGTTCATCCCCATTGCCTAGCCCTTCCAGGTCTTCTGCCTTGGAACTAATATCCAGTAGTGATTCCAAGAAAGAAGGTAAGTTTTAAGTCAAGAGGGATCTTCAGGTGAATCATGGATGGAAAAGTGAACAGAACTCCTGACTCAGCCTCCTACTTATGTGTGGGCTAATAAACCCTTTTGCCTCTAGAAGGCTGGAATCCACCGGAACTTACAGCTAGTTTATCACTTGCTGCCTCTATTCGGCTGCTGGAGTATCTCTCTCGGCTCCCAAACCCTCTGGAACAATCAACTCCTCGCCATGCCGTCCCCCCCCCCCCGCACCCCGAATCCTAAAATCTGAGGCAGGCCTTGACATCTCTCCTCCTCGAGATGTAAGAGAGTCTAGGGACAAGTCGAGGCAACTCCCTTTTACCTCCCAATGTGTGTGAGTCGAGCCAAAGCTCCCACCCCCGAACCGAAGAGGCGGAGAGGCAGGTCCGGGCATTTCCCCCTCTCCTCCCGGTGACTGGCTCCGAGGCCCAGCCTTTCTCTGCCTCCCTCCCCGCCCCCCTTTCAGTCCCTTTGGGGGGCAGGACTAGATGTTGGGTTGGCCTCTCCCTTCCCAGGCAAAGACGACGATCCCGAGCCGGCCTTAACCTGGAACAAGGAAAAGACTTGCATGCTGCGCCCGCCTAGCCCTGCCTTCGAAGCGCAAAACCTGGGGTTCTAGGTTCAGTAGTTCCCGAGGTGCAAAAGACAGCCAGACTTTCTCCTCCCTCCCTAAACAGCTGCTTTCGCGCTGGGGGAATTGGGGGGAACAGGGGGAGGGGCAGAACTGGGAGGCACCGCGGAGAAACAGCTGGGCCTCCGCCCCTCGCTTAATCTCCATCGATAACCAATCAGAAATGGAGGATACTTTTCAGCCAATGAAACCTCGCTGACTGACAGAACCTTGGCGGCAGCCAATGAAATGATACCTTGGGGGGGGCTGCGGGGGAGAGCAGAACTGCGACCACCAACCAAAGGGCCCCGAGACTGGGAGAGGAGGTAATTTGAGCGCCAGGGTGGGTGTGTCCAGTCCTAGCTTCCTACTTCTTTCCCCCGCCCCCCCAGCTGTCGCTCCTAATGAGCATGCGTAGCTCTCTCCCTATCTCCTGACAGCCTCTCGGAGCAGTTCCTATGGGCTCGGAGACCTTGCCCGGGTTTTCTATACTGCCTCAGAGGAAGGTCTGCTGGGACGGACCCAGGACCCAGCTGGACCCTTGCGCCTCAAGTTCTACAATTGGCTGGGGCTGGAAAGGGAAGGTTGAAGGTCTGGTGGGCTACCCCCAAGGACTGAGGAACAGGTTTCAGTCCCAGAGATCCCTCCTTGCCTGGCCAGGGTCCGAGTCCTAGGCTCTTGCGACCTTCTTGGGGCCGGCGGGAGCCTGTGAGCATGGGCTGGCACAGGTGGACGGTTTCGCGACCCTGAGCTGCAGACGTGCTCTTTGTACTTGTGTAACTCATAACGTTCCGCCCCCATTTTTATCCCCCAAACATCCTTCCTCCCCATACCAAAGGCATTTGAAAATTCGGCGCCTGGAACCTTTCTTGGGGTTCCAAGCAGTGTTTCTAGCTTCTTAAAGAGGATGGGATGGGGGCGGCGGCGAAGAAGCAGAGCGCGCGGGGAATTGGAGTTTGGGGAGCAGCGCCCCGCAATCCCTGCCCGATCAGGCCAAGCGGGCATCTTTGCTAAGCTGGCACTCACCATGAGTTGGCACCTCTATCCTGTGGGGAGTGAGAATAAGAATGCTGGCCCTATTCTGGCTCAATCCCATTTTACTGTGGAGTAAACTGAGGCCAAGAGAGCTAAACTGACTTACACCTGTAAGCATCAGAAGAGACATTAGAACCCCTTCCAATACTCTTCGTCATGCCATGCTGACCTCTGCACTCTAAAGTTTCTACTTTAGGGAAGCGGAAACAAGCCCAGAGAGATGAAGGGACTTAGGGTAGCAAGTGGCCAAAGCAGGGTCCGAACTCCTTGTCCAATTCCTTCCACTCCTGAGCGCTTGGACGATTTTTAAGCGTTTTGCAAACCAGCCAGAGATAAAGGTTCGGATAACAGGCAAGCATTAAGTGCCTCCTTGGTGGCTGCTGGGGATACAAGGTCGGAAAAATGAAACGAGAAACTGCTCTCGGGGAGCTTGCTTACATCCTAGAGGGAAGGCGGGGTGTACCTCCAAAAAAGTCGTTACACAATCAATGCAAAATAAGGACAAGACAATGTTTGAAGAGGAGGCAACAGCCAGTAGCCGAGGCATCAAAACAGATTCACTCTATGTGAAGTGAGTCTGGCAAAAGATAACCCTCGTCAACACCGTGCTGGCTGGGCACAAGCCCAGAGAACGGCACCCGCGGGAGTCTGCCCACCTCCAGATGTACTCCTAGCCGCCACCCGAAAAGGACCTCTTAGTCTCCCAAGCTCACATTGTTCCCCTGAGGCATCCCTGCACACGCAAGAGAGGCAAAGAGTACCCGGGAGCTTGCTTCTGCCCCAATAAAAGTGTGCTCTCCTGGGTGTCTCCCGGTCACTTGTCAATCTTCCGTCTATCTGCCTGAACAGTTTTGGGCATCGGGATACAGGACCCTTTCGTGCCCTCTTGCTGGTCCCTATCCTGGAAATGCTCTTCCCCAGGCCCGAGCGCCCATCCCTGGCACCCTTCTGCTCTGCCTTCTACTCCAGCTCCGGAGACCCAATCTCAGCTGGAGCCCGCTGCTCTCTTAGCCCCGCCCCTGCTCCGGCCCTCTAGGAAAACCCGGAAAAGCGGAATCCTCCTCCCCCCGGCCGCCTCGCCACGACTCAGCGCCCCCTCACTGGGCATGCTCACTAAGGCAAGGCAGCTTTGGGGCTGGAAGTAGGAAGCTCGAGCACTCCCCGGGCTGCTAGGGAGGGAGGTGCGGACCGCGGGGCTGCTGGAGGAAGGAGGCAGGCACCACGGGGACTCATGCACCACGCGCTCGGGGCTGGGGCGCAATTAGCAGCCGCCTCCGCAGCCTGCAGCCGTCCCTGCCTCTGCTGCCACCGCCAGTGCCAGAGCCTGTGCCCCCCCTCCTCGCAGCGCGCCTGAGAAGGAGCAGCAGCCCCATCGGCAGGAGCAGCCCCGGCCCCGGCCGCAGTCCGTGCCCGGCCGATCGCCCGCTTCTTCACCAGCCCGGGCATTGTCCCTGCGCCCGCTGCCGGCAGCTCGCTCCCGGTGCCCCAGCCGCCGCCGCCGCCTGAATGCAGGGCACGGAGCCCGAGTGAAGCCTCGCTGGGGTGGGCGACCGCCCCCCCACCCCCTCCCCAGCCTCTGGGGGGGTTTCTTTGCCTTCTGCCCCGCGTTTCCCTCCTCCCCCGCCGCTCCTAGGAGAGGGCAGCAGGCAGCCGCCGAGCCGGCCCCACGCCGTGCCCCTGTGCCCCCACGCCCCCCGGGGGGTCCAGGCCGGAGGGAGGCCGAGAGCGCGAGAGACTCTCGGGGAGGGGGGGCGGGGGTGAGAAGCCATGCGAGAGTACAAAGTGGTGGTGCTGGGCTCGGGCGGAGTGGGCAAGTCGGCCCTCACCGTGCAGTTCGTGACGGGCTCCTTCATCGAGAAGTACGACCCCACCATCGAGGACTTCTACCGCAAGGAAATCGAGGTGGACTCGTCGCCGTCCGTGCTGGAGATCCTGGACACGGCGGGCACCGAGCAGTTCGCGTCCATGCGGGACCTGTACATCAAAAACGGCCAGGGCTTCATTCTCGTCTACAGCCTAGTGAACCAGCAGAGCTTCCAGGACATCAAGCCCATGCGCGACCAGATCATCCGCGTCAAGAGGTACGAACGCGTGCCCATGATTCTGGTGGGCAACAAGGTGGACCTGGAGGGCGAGCGCGAGGTCTCCTTCGGGGAGGGCAAGGCCCTGGCCGAAGAGTGGAGTTGCCCCTTTCTCGAGACATCGGCCAAAAATAAAGCCTCGGTGGACGAGCTCTTCGCCGAGATCGTCCGCCAGATGAACTATGCGGCTCAGCCCAACGGGGACGACCAGTGCTGCTCCTCCTGCGTGATTCTCTGAGAAAAAGAAAGGGGGGAGGGCGGCTTCTTCCTTCGGGCTTGGGCTCTGCTTTGAATTTTTATTGGTTTCTTTTTTTTTTTTTTTTTAAAGAAAAAGGCGAAAGCAAACACCATACTTCTTGCTCAATGTGATTTTATTATTATTATTTTAAGATTGGAAACAACTTTGCATCGTACAAGGTGTGTTCCAGGTGGGGGCTCGTGGCTATTTCCACTGCAGCTGACGGGCCTCAGTGCTCAGTGTCATGGGGTAGGGGGGTTGTCTTGTATTTAACATCTGAAACCTGGGTGGAAATGTGGCGCTTTCCAAGCATGTACATTCCTCTCGTGGATTTCTTTGATCGTTGCCTGTTTTCCCACTTAAAGCAGCCGTTAGAGAGCTGTATTGGCAACTTGACACCAGGCAAAAAAAAAAAAGGAAAAAAAGTTTCAATCTGGGAGGGAAGGGGTGGTGGGAGCAGGAGGAGGATGGGAGAGAAAAGGGCTTGTCAACAGCCCGATTTCCAATTCGAAGATCTAAGTACCTGGATGGGGGAAGGAAGTGCAGGAAAAGGCTGTGAAGAATTGAAAAGAGAGGAAGAGACCCCGTTTCCAGGCATGTGTGGATGTGCTGGAAGCGAGGGCTTGGCTGCCGCCTTTGCCAGTCTGGGAGTGCAACCCTGGGACTGATTAGGACTCTGAGGATTTCTATGCAAAGTTGGATTATTGTTACAGTGTATCCAATCTGAAGTATTGCACAACTGAACTGGGACTGTTTACACTGATGCCAATACAGTGTGGGGTGCCAGAAAGTGTCTGCTGATATTTGTGGAAAAAAAAAATCTATTTTGTTTACCTACTGTAAGGGGAGTCTGGGGGAGAGCGGTAGAGTTTTGTTGTTTTTTTTTTTGTTTGTTTGTTTTTAATCAGCTGTGAAAAATATTACAAATCTGCACATTTTTCCCCCATGGGGTGGTTCATTTTATTTTGTTTGGGTTTAGGGTTTCCTTTTGGTTGGCAATAACTGATTTTGATGACCAGATCTTTAAAGTACAGTACAAAGACTTCCTCAAATGTGATTCAGGGCCAACAGCGACCCTGGGTCTAGAGTGCCTTCAAAACTCAGCTGTTCCAGCCGGTGCCAACCTGTGAAAGTTCCACAAAATCCCATTATCTGCTATGACTCCCCAAAGTACTTAACAGTTTCCTTTCAGTAATCATTCTGAGCAAGCCAGGACAAAAGGGCCTGTTGTTCAAGGAATTTATTTTGATTTCTTTTGGAGCCTTTTACGTCTAATTTCCATGTCTTGCGAGTACTTCTGGCTTCATCTTATTTAAATTTTCAGGTATTTAGTGCCCTTTTCCCCTCCCTTCCCTTCCCCTTTATTTTTTCTGTCGTAGGATTTTCCTCCAGCCAAGAGCAAAATTTTTAATGTTGTGATGTACCAAGAAGATTCTAACTAATTGTAATTTTAATTCCAGACCTACGTTTAATGGTTGTCTATTCATTTAAAGACTTTTAATACAAATACCATTTTTTAAAAAAAATGCAAACCCAAAAATCCTGTTTTGTGTTTTTGTTTGATTTGGTTTTTATGCATTGTGTGAATTCATAAGCTGGCCAGGCTGATATGGGAACAGTCATGACAGGGAATGACTTAATCTGAAAGGTTTTATCAGGGCCTGAGGATAGATGGAAGTACTTTGGTGGAGAAATGGGTGGGGTTCTTGGGATCATAAACTGACTGTGGAATGTTGCCTTTGATACTTAAGACTTGGGAAAAACCAGGATGACCGAGTCCTGAGTGGTGGGTTCAGCATCTGATTCTAATAAAGAGCACTTTGTCTTAAGGGTAAGAAAGGGGCAGAGTCATCACAGCTAATGAATGTATTTTCCTATTTCTAGAGAGCCAGGTGTGTATATAATGGGAAAAGTGAGGGGAATAAAACATGAAGGCAAAATCGCATTTTAAAGAGTTTCCAAGTCTTAGGTTATTCAGAGGTGGGACCTTCTCTGGAGAATTAGACTTGGATGAACATTCTTTCAGGAGACTCCTTGGACAGTTGGTTACTTCTGGAGAATTGGCAGAGCAAATCTGGCTTGTTTATCTGAAGGGTCCAGAAATGGTAGGGTTAGAACCGAAAAGACCTCAAGAGGCCAGCTAGGTTGCATTCCATCATAGACTCCTGGAAGTTAGATGACTTGTCCAACCTAAGGTGGACTGATAGGGTCTAAAGCAGACTCCAGGACTCCATTCATTCCCCTGTACCATTGTTGTTGGGGGCAACTCCTCAGGTAGGAGGAATTCCCCACACTCATGTGGATGACTACTTTCTGAGATTTCCATTGGGTTTGCCTGAGACCCATAGAGTTTAAATGTCACTGGAGCCAGAAAGTGTCAGGGTGGGGTCAGGATTTGAACCTCCATTTCCTTGTTTCAAAGCTTCAGCTGTATTCTCTATGATGGGTCATCTTTTGGTATAATGTCCCTTTAAAAAAAAAACAGATTTTTAAGACTTTAATGGAAGGTTCTCTATCAGGGATTTACTCCCTTTTCTCCTCTCTCCCTGCCTCATTCTCATTCTCATGATAGTTTTATGTATATAAAAGTAATTGAGATAGGGGGTAGCTGGGTAGCTCAGTGGTTTGAGAGCCAGGCCTAGAGATGGGAGGTCCTGGGTTCAAATCTGGCCTCAGATACTTCGCAGCTGTGTGACCCTGGGCAAGTCACTTGACCCCCATGGCCCACCCTTACCACTCTTCTGCCTTGGAGCCAATACACAGTATTGACTCCAAGACAGAAGGTAAGGTTTAAAAAAAAAAAAAAGTAATTGAGATAGCTTTGACCTATAAGTAGAAAAAGGCAAGGAGGGATGCATTTATTAGCAAAAGCTAGAGGAAGGGATGTAGCCCTCAGGTCTAGTTAAAGTTGTGCTGGTATGCATGCTTTTATTCTTTGCTCATATACTTTAGATATGCAAATATATTGTTTAGTCATGTCTGACTCTTCATGACCCCATTTGGGGTTTTCTTGGCAAAGATACTGGAGTGGTTTGCCATATCCTTCTCCAGCTCATTCTACAAGTGAGAAAAAGGAGACAAACAGGGTTAAGTGACTTTCCCAGGGTCACATACCTAGTAAGCCCAATTTGAACTTAGCTCTTTACTCTGGGTCCAGCACTTTTTCCACTGTGCCTTGTAGCTATTTTGTAAATTTCATGCAGTAAGGGAAAACACTTCTGGTATGAAGGTTCTTCCACCCCTTTTCCCCTCTTTAGTTTTTGTTTTTTAGGTTTAACATCTGAAATTGAGTTAATAGGACAACTAGCTATTTTAAATATAACCTTTTAAGTGCTCAAATTAAGAAAAAAATAAGCTACTTAAGGATACCCAACTTGAGGACAGTTCCCATACTTAAACATGCTCCTGAGTCTTATAGTTGTAATTAAATATCTTCAGTAATCCACATGGAAGAAAGCTGAAAAAGATTCACATTTATGGAAGCCTGGGAACCAGTTCTGTCCTCAGAAGTTTTTAGAAAACTGGTCTTACCAACTGTCATACGTTTAAAAAAAATGCAAGTGTGGGTGTGTGTGCAAGGTAGCAGATGAGACAATGCGTTAAGTCATTTCTTTGAGAAAGCCTTGATTTAAAAAAAAATGCTAAAAATCTAACTACTTCATAGAATTTAAGAACCGAAAGGGACCTAAGTGACTGTTGTCCAATCTATAATAAAAGCATTTCCCTTTTTAAGAATGGATATAAGGGGGCAGCTGGATGGCTCAGTGGATTGAGAGCCAGGCCTAGAAAGGGGAGGTCCTGGGTTCAAATCTGGCCTTGGACACTTCCTAGCTGTGTGACCCTGGGCAAGTCACTTGACCCCCATTGCCTAGCCCTGTAACAAAAAAATTAATATTGAAGGATATATATATAAAAGATATTAGGGTTAAAAAAAAAAGAAGGCAGCACATTAAAAAAAAAAATAGAAGAATGGATTAAGTTCTTTTTAATAGTAAGTGAGAGTTGTGGCAGCTGGGTGCCATAGTGTAAAGAGAATCAGATCTGGAGACAGGAAGTCCTGGGTTCAAATGTGGTGTCAGATATTTCTTAGCTGTATGATCCTGGGCAAGTCACTTAACCCCATTTTCCTAGCCCTTGCCCTTCTGTTCTTGAGTTGTTACTAGGACAGAAAGTGTGGGTTTAAAACAAATAGCAAGCAGGGGCAATTTTGAAGGATAATGTGATTTCTATTGGATAGAAGAAGTGGCATCTCTGACATGTACTACCTGTGTATGTCAATGGATTAGCCCCTTAACCCTTCAGTGCCTGTAGGCAATTCAGGCTGAATTAGAGGGGCTACAGATCTGCCTCAAGGAAGAAA
This sequence comes from Gracilinanus agilis, assembly GCF_016433145.1. Taxonomy (NCBI): domain Eukaryota; kingdom Metazoa; phylum Chordata; class Mammalia; order Didelphimorphia; family Didelphidae; genus Gracilinanus; species Gracilinanus agilis. The sequence continues at coordinate 652,000,547 of NC_058132.1, forward strand.
CTTTATACACTAGAAACTCCCACCCAGTTAAAATTACAGGTCTGGACCCAAACCAAAAAATGTATATAATACCGAAGGGGGATATTCGAAAAATACAATTGCAAATGAAATAGGTTGCTTGCAGCAGTTACCAACTTCCCACAGAATTTAGTCACTTGCATGACTAAATTCCTTTTAGATTAGAACAGCAGGAAAGAAGATTTTAATATGCTCTTACTGAGTAATGGAAAATAAATGCTTTTTGGGTGCTCAGTAAAAGTGATTTTGTGTGGGGTATGTTTGAAGCAGAGAAAAAAAGCGAGCTTTCTTGGTGCAGAGTTCTTGCCATTTTCTTGACAAAATTGGGATACATTGAAGCCTTTATTTGAGGGAGTTTAGAAAGAAAAGGGAAAAGGAGTTGGAGCCAGTTATATAATAGGAAGCCCTTGTCAGCTTTTTGGTGTTGATTTTGTGGCAGTGAGAGGGGCGCTTGATGCAATCGACTAAGCCTGTGGATTTGCAGTGGAGGAGAAAGTGGACTGTAGGCAGGGGAGAGGTCAGTGCTAGGCTATCTGCCACCTGTCAAAATAGAAATTAGCTGCAAAAGGACCCTTTAGCCAGGGCTGAGTCTTAAACATGGCCCCAACTGTATTTCCCAACTACTAGACCTTTTTGTCCCAGTCTGACTGCTATTAAGGAAGTAGGATATTTCAAAGAATATCATTTCATCCTTTTCTTGTCTTGGTAACATGCTTCCATTTTTTTTTTTAAACCCTCACCTTCCGTCTTGGAGTCAATACCGTATATGAGCTCCAAGGCAGGAGAGTGGTAAGGGTAGGCAATGGGGGTCAAGTGACTTGCCCAGGGTCACACAGCTGGGAAGTGTCTGAGGTCAGATTTGAACCCAGGACCTCCCATCTCTAAGCCTGGCTCTCAATCCACTGAGCTACCCAGCTGCCCCCCATGCTTCCATTTTTAAGAGACATCTTTGTATTGCCAGTTCGAGATTGTCAGTTGTCTAGATCTAAGGAATGCATTTCTCTAATCTGTCGGAAATGTCACCTCTATTTAAGGTTTGGGGAAATTGGTCTCTTTCCCCTTTTATTTTATTTTTTTTTTAATTTTTAAATTTATTTATTTAATGACTTCTGTGCATTGGCTCCTTGGTGGAAGAGTGGTAAGGGTGGGCAATGGGGGTCAAGTGACTTGCCCAGGGTCACCCAGCTGGGAAGTGTCTGAAGCCAGATTTGAACCTAGGACCTCTTGTCTCTAGGCCTGGCTCTCCATCCACTGAGCTACCCAGCTGTCCCCTCTTTCCTCTTTTAAAAGACGATATTTTCAAAATGCTTGTGGCTCTTATTTGGTCATGGGCAGAGTAGCCTATGAACTTTTCTAAAACACTTCGTCTTTTTTTAAGTATTTCTAACAGCTTGCCACTGAACTCACACCCAAGATCCCATCCAAAAAGAGAGCTCATGAGTAGATCAGATAGGAAGAAGAGGTCACACATAGCAAGTGGCCAGTGAGCAAAGAATCATCTTTATTGTTCTCATTTAACTCTAGGCACTAGAATGAAGGGTTCATTTTGTGGAGAGTTGGGGGAGGAGGGAAAGGGAATGTATCTGGGAAGTAGGTTTTATTGATGTCTCCGTGTTAGGGTGCTGCCTAGTGTTTTTGCCAAAATGTTCATTTGGGAAGCATAATCAGGGACTTGGCCCCATGTGAACCTGTAGCAAGTTGTTCAAAAATCTGATAAAAAAATTGGGAAGTTTTAGGGTATTATTTACTAGTCAGATCAATATCTCTGATTTCTATCTGCTTAGATGTTTGAAGTGCCAGTTTTACCAGGTGATATTTATATCAAAGAACTGTCTGAGGTTGATGACAATTTAGATATGGGTTGAACTAAATTGCCTCTGAGGTTTTTTCCAACCCATAACTTTGGTGATTCTTGTGATTTAACTGAAGAGGTTATGTTCAATTGTCAGGAAGGCTGGCCCCTCTTGGCATGATCAGTAGATCCATTTAGCCTTTGTTCAATATCCCCACATCGATTTATGAAGGTGACAGAAATGAACACATATAGGGGGCAGCTGGGTAGCTCAATGGAATGAGAGCCAGGCCTAGAGACGGGAGGTCCTGGGTTCAAATCCGGCCTCAGATACTTCCCAGCTGTGTCACCCTGGGCAAGTCACTTGACCTCCATTGCCTAGCCCTTACCACTCTTCTGCCTTGAAGCCAATACACAGTATTGACTCCAAGACAGAAAATGAGGGTTTAAAAAAAAAGAAATGAACACATAGACCAAATTTGAAGAATTAACAATTACCTTTTTATTTCCTAAAAAGAGAATAATTGAAACAAAATAGGATGAAATGTGCCTGCCTTTGAAGGGATATCACCATGAGGGTCTCTAGAACAGAATGAGAATACCACGGTTGAAGCCCCAGGCCTGTCATTCACTAGGTTGGGAGACCTTGTTCAAGTCAGCCTTTCTGAAAGTGCTACTTCCTCATCTATGAGGTGGGAACCTTTTTTTTTTTTTTTTAACTCTTACTTTTTGTCTTTATGACACCTCTAAGACAGAAGGGCAAAGGTTAGGAAAACGGAGGTCAAATGACTTGCCCTTGATCTAGAAAGTGTATGAGGCCAGATTTGAACCCAGGTCTTCCCATCTCCAGACCTGGTGCTCTATCCCCTGTGCTACCCAGCTTCCCGGAGGTGGAAATAATGTTACTCGCACTACCTGTTTCCCAGGGATGTTTTTCTTTCCAGGATCAGATGACATAAGGATCTCAAAAGGATTATGGGAAGTGATAGCTGTAGATATAAACTCTGTTGTAAAGATTTATCTCTCTTTGCTTCTTCACTTTCCATTTTGAAAAGAACAAGTTGACTGATTTTCATGACATCGAAGACATTTGATGGAAAGTGGCTTAATTCTTCGCCTGGATGTGCCCTTCCTTAGGAACGGGAGCCTCAGCTATTTGAACCCACTTTGCAGGAACCGGTTAGTCTTCTGTCTTCTGCTCTAGGAAGATACATACCATGAATAGCCAAGACGGCGCCGTCTAGCCTTCCTTTGTCACGAGCCTTCTCGCTAGGGAAAGAACCGATGCTCTTAAATGAGGAATACGTGTGCCGCTAATTAGGCACCGTCTCAGGTTCCTCGGGGGAACCTTGGAAGTTCTCCTCTGAAGAGTGAGTTAGATGGAGGGACCCTCCAATCAGAGCCTCGTGTTTCTGGCTGGGATGTTGGTGAGAAGATGCTTCTCTCTCAGTGACTACCTCAACGGTAGGCAACCTTTTTGGCCCTGAGAGCCATAAACGCCTGGAAGGAGGAGGATGGAGGCAGAAGGCGCTGGAATATGGGGCGGGGGCTGAAGGGCCCCCTGGGGCACATCTTGGGGCTCTGCCCTGACTGGCCCATGGGGAGGTGGAGCCAGATGTGGCTCGAGAGCCCTAAGTTGGCAACCCCTGGACTACCTGGTCAAACTCCTACCAAAATGGGATTCTTCTTCCCACTTTCCCCTAAAATGGCTGTCGGGATCTTACTTGAAGAAGACCTTTCAGGGCTAAGTAGTGGGATTCTGCCACCTTCTGCGGCAGCCTTCTTCTTCTCTTTGGGAAAACTCAAATCCTTAGAAAGGTTTTCCTTTCCTGGTTCCTCGGCCGTTTGTCTCTGAAGCTTCCGCCTGTCCCACCTGGTGTGCCCCCGGCGTGTCTTCTCTCTCCTTAGAGTGTTTGAAGGCATCTGAATGACAGCTGAAGGGAATATGCACTGAAGAATGACAGATGCTTGTGGAGGCATTTTTATATCATTTCCTGCACTCATTGCATGATGAAAAGAAAGAAGAAAAGTTCGGGTCTCCGCTGCTCAGATGCTGAATGAAATAGTGTTGGAATTGGAGGCTGGGGCCGGCGTTCGAATGCTGACTTTGTCACCGATAGTGACTGTGGCAAAGTCACTGAGCTCTGATGGCAAAATGGACTCGATGCCCTTAAAGGTCTTACTATTTCCCATCTGTGGCCCTGTGAACTTCTGGCTGAAGTTTCTTCATCTCTAAAACAGGGCACTGGCCACACAATGGCTCCCGTGTTCCTGTCCATCGGTGAATGCCTGCTCCTAGGATAAGGGGGAGTCCCTCTATATTTGCCCCTATTTAACTAATGGTTTATTTTGTTTTTAAATCCCTTCTTAGTATCAGTTCCAAGGCAGAAGAGTGGTAAGGGCTAGGCCATTGGGGTTAAGTGACTTGCCCAGGGTCACACAGCTAGGAGGTGTTTGAGGTCAGACTTGAACCCAGGACCTCCCATCTCCAGGCCTGGCTCTCAAACCACTGAGTCACACCCCAGTGGCTTACTTGTAAGTACACTTTGTTGCTGATAGAATAAAAACGGGCTAGCTTTGGGAGACTTCCTCCACTTAGTAATAAGATGGACAGGATGATGGAAAGCCAATCTTTTTTGAGCCTTATTTATTAATCACCTTTGCAGGTTGCTGGGCATATTAACTGCATATTGTTCAGAAATTACATTTGTCATTTGGGGACGACGCTCTTCTATAGTTCTTTCATTAGAGGGAAACAATTTTTGTATCAACCAAATTATGACCAGCGTCAGCAGCAAGAAATCGGTTTTGATTTCTATTGTACGGTTCAGGGAAAACCACTAATAAGGCACAAATAACTCGGGTTTGTTCATGCTTTGGGGGGGAAATAGGAGCGAGGTCAGCGGAGCACTGATACGAGCTCATCCAAAGTGCTTTGTAATTAATGTGCGTCATGTTCGATTTAGCTTGGAGAAAAACGTAAAAGGCAGCTTGCAAAGTGGTCCGGGGGCTCGCAATCAGCGGAAATACAGGGGAAATGGGGGACGAGTGATTAAAACTTCCACCTGCTTAAAATAAGGAACATCGAATTGTTACACATCAAAAGAGTTAAAGGCTAATCCCTACAAGACAGCCATTTCCATTTCCAATATTCATTCAGCAAAACATGCATTCCTTAAGTGCCGAATTACTGTGCCAGGCACAGCGTACGGGGGACAGGAAGGCAAAAGTGAAGGTTTCTGCCTTGGAGAAGTTTAAATTCTGTTGTCCATCCTGCTGGGATTTGGGAGTAAAATAAGCATGACTAAGCATTGTGGGAAATGGGTCCTGGATTTTAGGAGATGTGATTCAAACCCTCACTTTCTCAGTATTAATTCTTTTTGTTTGTTTTTTAAACCCTCACCTTCCATTTTATTTTATTTTATTTTTAATTTTTAAACCCTCACCTTCTGTCTTGGAGTCAATACTGTGTATTGGCTCCAAGGCAGAAGAGTGGTAAGGGTAGGCAATAGGGGTTAAGTGACTTGCCCAGGGTCACACAGCTAGGAGGTGTCTGAGATCAGCTGTGAACCCAAGACCTGCCTGGCTCTCCATCCACTGAACCATCCAGCTTCTGCTCTCGGTATTAATTCTAAGATAGAAGAGCGACAATAGCTGAGCAATCAAGGTTGAGTGACTCGCCTAGGGTCACACAGATCCTTAAGGTTTTAATGAAGACTTTGCCACTTACTGGATCAGTAACTTTGGGCAAGTCTCATTGGACCTTGGAGTCAGTATCTTTCAGGGTAATGTGAAGAAGGTATTAATTCATTGAGGTACAAACGGGATTGCTTGCAAAAGAACTTAGTAAATTCTAAAGCGTTATACAGACGGAGGGCGTTATTTTATGCCAGTAGGCTAGTGGGTTTCTAGCATGGGTCATGCTTGGTGTACACGCACAGTCATGCTTGAATTCTAATTAGAATATATTCTAAAATAAGTTACCACGAAGCAAAAGAAAACAACCACAACGGTGAGCAATCCCGAGGGATGCACTGGCTTACTTTGAGCATGCATTGTCTGAAACAATAGCAGCTGATATGTTCATGGTCGACAGGCAGGAAATAAAGTTTGTACAGTCAGAATAAGTGAAATGATTGATCTCGGGAGCCGGAGACAGTGCGGAACTTGGGACTGAATTATTGGCATTTGTCAGAGGGTGACGTAGACGCACCTTTGCAGCCGCAGATGTCCTCCGAACAGAAGTCTTGGTGGACGTGCCCTTCCCTCGGACGAGGGGCAGAAAAGGCTCCGGAGCCTCTCCTGAGGAACTTAAATCAGACTTCTGCTAAAAACTTTCTAAATGGTGCAAAGGTCAGCTAGTTCTTTGGGGTAAATTTTATTTATTTTATTTATTTATTTTAAACCCTTACCTTTTGTCTTGGCCTCAATACTGTGCATTGGCTCCAAAGCAGAAGAGTGGTAAGGGTGGGCAATGGGGGTCAAGTGACTTGTCCAGGGTCACCCAGCTGGGAAGTGTCTGAAGCCAGATTTGAACCCAGGACCTCCCATCTCTAGACCTGGCTCTCCATCCACTGAGCCACCCAGCTGCCCTCTGGGATAAATTTTAAATGGAGATAAATAGTTTTTTTTAATTAATTTTTTTATTTTTAGAAAAAATTTTCATGGTTACATAATTTATGTTTTTACTTTACCCTTCACCTAAATGATTTTTTTTAAAGGTATTGGTAGGGATTTAGAGTAAGTCATGACATGCAGGTTGGTTGTTAATAAGAACATGAGTACAATAGAAGTAGGCACAGAGGTCAGCTACAGTCATAGAAATAGTGCCTGCCATTACTGGTCATGAATCAAGTAAAATAAACATTTTTTTTTAAACTGAAAACCAGCACATCCCCAAATTGCAAAATAATGTGTGTGCTGAAGCCTGTGTGTACATGTCTCTCCGGTAGAGGATAAGGCAGAGCGTGGATTGAAAATTGTGACTTTCCTTTGAAAATTCATTTATTCTAGCTGTGTGACCCTGAACAAGTCATTTAACCCCCATTGCCTAGCCCTGACCACTCTTCCACCTTGGAACCAAAACACAGTCTTGATTCTAAGACACAAGGTAAAGGTTAAAAAAAAAGAAAAAGAAATTCTTCATTTATTTTTTAAGGTCAAAGAGAGGAAAAGGAATGTCCCTTAAATGAAAAGAGCATTGAATGCAGAAGTCATCCTGCCTCTGTTCCTTACTGCCTGTGTGACTTTGGGCAAGTAACTTACCTTCCCTGGCCTCTGTTTCCCCATCTGTAAAACGAGGGCATGAGATTAGGTCATCTAATTCAGGAACCTCCAAGGTCTGAGCCAAACCTCCCCACTTCGTAGCTTTGCTGGGTCAAATGTCCAGGGAACAGCCGTCAGCATTTCTGCCCTCTTCTGAGCCTTGGAGAAGCCGAGCCGAAGGAAATGTGGGCAAAAGAGACTTTTTTCTTCCTTTCGGAACAGGAGCCCAGGCAGAGGGAGAGCCAGACAGGAGGAAAGCGGCCTCTGCTGCTGCCCCTCCACGGGCCGTCCTTCACACACACGCACGCACACACATGCACACACGCACACACACATGCACACGCACACACACACACGGACACTTAGATACATAGACACGATTCTTTTTTCTCTGTGATTAAACAGCACGTGCAGCCACATACAGATAGTACATGCTCAGCGGACACGTGTGTACTCGAGTCATTTCTTTTTGTGATTCTATGTCATGTAGGATCTAAACACACACACCTGTAGGTCATAAGGAATTATTTTTCTTTGCGATTCTATGTAGACACGTACATATATGTACATCTATTTTCGTTTTGATTATATCGAATTTACAGTCGCAGCGTGTACGCCAATATACGTGGACACCTTTTTCATTGATTCTATACGATGTACCATCATAGAGTCTATCTGCACACATGGATGTTTCTCTATAATTAGTTTTGTGATTATACATCCTACACAGTCATCGTCTGCATACACATACATGTATGTATAAAGTTTTTGTGATGCTACATCACACAATCCTATATAACACACACATGTTTATATGTAATTCTCTTGTGATTCTGTGCCATGTGCCACCATAGAGTATACACGCACATATATGTATGTTTACGTCTTTTTGTGATTGCATATCACACAGTCATATCATGTATATATACATATGTAAATTATTCTTTGTGCTGATATATCACATACATTCATATATAACATATACATACATGTATAGAATAATCTTGTGATTCCATGTCACATACTGACATACAGTGCATACACATATTTACAGGCATGTCTTTTTCATTGTGATTATGTCACATATGGTGCATGCATACATGTCTTCATGGATTATATCTCATATATAGCCATGTATAATTTAGCCACATATGTATATACAATTCTTTTCTTTGTGATTACATATATAGTCATGTATAATTCAGCCACACATATATGTACAATTCTTTGTGATTACATATATAGTCATGTATAATTTAGCCACACATGCCTGTACAATCCTTTTTCTTCGTGATTACATATATAGTCATGTATATAGTGCACACACATACATACATACACACATACATACATACACACATGCCTATGTAGTGTCACAAAGAAGAAAGATGGAAGCTGTTTGGGCGCCGTGTTCGCTGAGGGCTGGCCTTGTGGCCTCTCTAGGGCGGGGAGCTGATTGTGTCTGGAATTTCTTTCCCAGAACCCAGTCCTGGGCTTTGTTTCTCAGACTGGGTTTTCTGGTCTCTACCAGGCTGCAGGGCTCCGGCCAGCTCTGGTGGACGCTGCCCTTTGTCCAGCATATTTCCGGCCTCTTTTCCTTGGGCAGCCTGCTGGTCCTTCGCTGCTGGGCTGGCGATGGAGGGAGGAGGGCGCCCTGTTGATGCTGGCCTTGGCCAGACTCCGATCAGCTCAGCCCCCTGAAGCTCAGAACTCCTGAACTCAAAGGCCGCGCCAGCCTGATTGTCCTCCTGGGCTGCCCCACCACGCTGGGCCCACACGGGCCTTCCCAAGTGCTGCTGGATCGGAGCGGATGGGCTCATACAACAACAGCGAGGGTTCTGGGAGGCGGCCGGTCTGGGGAGGCGACCAGCAGAAGGCCTGATGTTTGGGGCTTCATGGGGGGGTCACACAACTAAAAAGAAGTAAGAGCTGCCATCCTCACACCTTCCAGGCCAGGGAGACAATGCAGGAAAGCAAGCTTTACGAGGAATAGCTGTGATGACAAAGCTATGGCTATGACTACGGCTGCTGTCCAGCTTACTGGCCTCCAGGGCTTTGGGAAAAATGCTTTGTAGTAGGGATCATTTCATTAGCACAATTCGCAGGAACCTTGGGCTGTGCTTTAACAAAGTAATAATAATTATAGATTACAGGAGGAAGAGGAGAGTCACAGCGAGGGAATTCATTGTTCCTGACTTTTGATTTTTGGAAAAAAAAAACAAATGGGAAAGAGTTCTCTTTCAGCTAAGCAATGCGGATCTGCCTAGCGTCTGAGAGCCTGAATGGAGGCGTTAAAATTCCATATGGCTCCCCTTTTCTGGCTACCTACCAGGACTGGCTCTGCTGAGGCTGGTCAGAGCCCTGGAACCTAACCACAGAGGGCACCTCTGAATATTAATCAGCCCCTGTTTTCTTGTAAATATTATTTGGAAGCAATTCTGGGCCTTTAGGCAGACAACGAGCTGGGCATTAAATGCTAATCCTCCTTTTTGTCAAAAGGACTCTACCTTTCTTGAGAAATACAATCTGTAAAGATTTGCATTGCCTAAGAAGGCTGGAAAACAACTGCGAACTTTGGCTATTTTTATGACATTTATAAGGAAAATGATTATTTACAGGAGTTACAGAACATTGACATCACTGAATCGAATGCTATCTGTTAGAAAGGATTTATTATTATTAATTTTTTCAAATTTGTTACAGGTCTACGCAATGGAGGTTAAGTGACTCGCTCAGGATCCCACCGCTGGGAAGTGTCTGAGGTCAGAATTGAACCCAGGACCTCCTGTCTCTAGGCCTGACTCTCCATCCACCCAGTCATCCAGCTGCCCCTAGAAAGGGCTGAAAGTTCCATTCAAATGGGAATTGTTTTTGTTTTCTTTTTTAGAACCAAGAGTTTGCATGTTTGGATCTTAGGATCATGGAGTCTGAGAGTTGGCAAGAGCCTCCCAGATGAGTCGGTCCACTGTCATGACGTCTCTGACAAGGGGCAGGTGGAAATTTAGCCACTGCTTGAATCAGGCCACCAGGGAGGCCATTATAATACTGAATTCACTCTCTGCTGCCATCTCTTCCTCCCCCCAAAAAATTGATTCCATTTTCAGATAGATCTAATTATAAAGAAGTTTTCCTCATGATGAGCTCAAATCTTCCCCCCCTAAGATCTTCCAAGAATTTTGGATAGAGAGCCAGGCCTGGAGATGGGAGGTCTTGGGTTCAAATCTGACCTCAGATACTTCCTAGCTGTGTGACCTTGGGCAAGTCACTTAATCCCCAATGCCTAGCCCTTACCATTCTTCACTTTAGAACCAATATACAGCATTGATTCTAAGATGGAAGGTAAAGGTTTAAAAAAAATTATGTGATGATGGAAAAAAAACTAAATGAGAAGTTCTATCATTTAGTTATTATTTATTACTAAAGTTTTATTATTACCTATGAGGGTGGATCATATTGTCAATTTTTTTTTTATTTTATTGATGCCACTTATATTTCTTACTTCCCTTTCACATCCCATTGGCCCTCCCCTTCCCATGTCCCTAGTAGAGATTTTTCTTGTAACAAGCATAGTCAGGCAAGACAAATCAACTCCAAGAAAATGTCTCATTTCCCACTTCTGGTCCACTATTTCCCCCTGAGACTTAGAGGACACGGTTAGCTCTGTCTTCTGAGGTTGTGATTGGCCGCTTCATTGATTGATCAGCCATTGAATGAACAGGCATTAATTAACGCTCCCAGTGTGGCCACCAGGGGAAATGTCTTCCTCATTCTGCTCCGCATCATTTAACACACGTGTGGCTGGATGACTTCTCGCTTTGTACGGTCATCGCAGGAAGGTAAGAGCCGAAAGAAACAGACCAACTAGGAAGCAATTACATTTCCAATTACCTTTAGGGAAAGGGTTTTCCAGGGAGATTCCTTTTGTCACCCTGACTTAAGTGATTTTAGATCACTGGCATATTTCACTGCCAAAGGGCCATGCAGGTTCCTTTATTTACACTTCATTTTGTCACTGAGAGAAAACACCTGGAAGAATTCTCTGTGCTCTGCCCTTTCCCATTGCAGCCCCAATTGATCTTAGTCTATAGCCAGAACCAAAGCCCAAATGGCTCAGAATACTAGAGTTTGCATTCTTTCAGAAAATGGTGTATTTTTGAAACCTAGCTGGGACCGAGAATAGCCAAAACATGCTTTGCCATCTCAGCCAGAGTTCCTGGGGAAACAGCTTTTTTGGAGGGGAAAATCCATTAAAGTTGTTTCTAGGAATGCAGTCATAATAGCCAAGGTGATAAGGCAGCATCCCCTTCAGAGCATCCTGATGGGGTTAATGGGGCATGCTTAGGATGGTGAGTCTGTGATCTTGTTATATTGTGATGCCAGGACAAGAGGAAGACACAGAAAGTGAATTGGCTGCCCCATGCAGAGGCAGGGAGCACTCTGGTAAACCTGCAAGCTCTCTACAAGAGGGATTTTGTTCTTATTATTGCAAAGGAGGTTCTGAGTGTTGTGGTCAGAGAATCAAGGAAGCTTCATCCCTTCCCCTAAGGCTCTCCTAAGGTCTGCTAGGTATTGTTTTCTTTTAAATTTGTGATTCATCCTGATTCACTTTGATTCACCCCTTACTAATCTGGGAGGGCACAGAACAAGCAAGGTTGAGTGGGGGGGTGGAGAGGTAGAGCTGCTATACGAAGTGTGACATGAGATTTGGGTCTGGGAGAGGAGGTAAGGAATAGCAGGGGGGACCCCTGCTCGGAAATTCCTCCTCTGGGAATGAGAAATTCCTTTGGATCAATATTTCCCTTTTAAAACGAGAGACTTAGACTTACTCAGTCATTCATACTTTAGTGTGAATTATTTTTATCACATAGTGGGTAGGACCATAAAAATGTGAGACTAAAAAAGGCGAAAGTCTTAAGGCTCTCATTTTACATCTGAAGAAACAAAAGCATGCAAAATGGAATTTCTCATACCAACACTGGTAGTGAAGTGGCAAAGTGAGGATTTGAACTCAGGTTATGTGACTTCAAATTCAACTCTTCTCTATAATCATTCATTTGTTATTTCACCTGGCGTGATAATATTCCATTACTATATTCACATACCACAATTTATTTAGCCATCCCTCAGTTGCTGAACATATAATTTGTTTCCAGATTTGTGCTACTATGAATAGTGCTTATTCTCTCTCCCTCCCTCTGATTGTCTCTCTCTCCCTCCTTTCCTCCTTCCAAGCTTCCTTCCTTCCTTCCTTGCTTCCTTCCTTTCTTTCTTCCTTGCTTCCTTCCTTTCTTCCTTGCTTCCTTGCTTCCTTTTTCTTTCTTTCTTTCTTTCTTTCTTTCTTTCTTTCTTTCTTTCTTTCTTTCTTTCTTTCTTTCTTTCTTTCTCCCCTCTCTTTTTCTCTATCCCTCTCTTTCTCTCATAGTCTTTCAGACCCTTGGTTAGAGGAGCACACATGCATCATCTATTATTATCAGTAGCTACCTTCAGAGTTGTTGTGAGGCTCGGATGCGAGGATGTACCAGGATTGCTTTTGCAAACCTTCAAGGCTATATAAATAAATGCCAGCTAGCCAGCAAAAGAGACAGATTCCTGCTGCTAGATTGGAGACATGCCTGGAGGAGAGACACCAGCAACTAGGTAGGAGCCTAATAAATGTTCAATTGGGCTGTGACTGAGGACATCCCAGCATATGTATCAAGTACCCTGGAGCACATACGCTGGGGTTGCTTGCTGCTTCTGTAGGGTCCTGGAAAGAACTAAATGAATCAGGGAATTAACTTGGTGGTTCATAGGTTTTTAATTTACTTAGAATTATTCATTACAGATTTTATTGCTCAAAGCATTTTATTTTGACTTCAAGTTTGTAGCAAAATAGGTGCTCGTGGTTTTGGATAAACTCTTCTGTGCGAGCCCATTCTTTAGACTCTCTGAAATTCTGAAGCCTGTCCACCCTCAGCTAGATGTTTAGCTCAGCTTTTTGGTGAAGGAGGAAATAGCTGCCAGACCACCAAGACATTTTAGCTAGTTGAGTGTGTTGCTGATTGTCAGCTAGATGGTAAATTGAATGAATGAATAATAAAAAAAAAAAGCACACTTACCATATGCAAAACAAAGGAAATAATAATTATTATAATTAGCTTCCCAGTTTCTCCCTTCCCCCCTCCCCCTCCCCCAAATAAAAATAAGTGCTGTGAGAAAATGATTGTCTGGATTTGGGCAAAACTGGACTTCTCCACATCTTTATTTCTCAGACAGCCAGAGAAGAGGAGTCCTGGCTGTCACCTGGAAGGAACGACGGCATCTGAAGCGTTGTGACCTGTTTGGTGCCAGATTTGCTTACTTTATTATTATTATTTTTTTAAACCCTCACCTTCCGTCTTGGAGTCAATACTGTATATTGGCTCCAAGGCAGAAGAGTGGTATGGGGAGGCAATGGGGGTCAAGTGACTTGCCCAGGGTCACACAGCTGGGAAGTGTCTGAGGTCAGATTTGAACCCAGGACCTCCCGTCTCTAGGCCTGGATCTCAATCCACTGAGCTACCCAGCTGCCCCCCAGATTTGCTTACTTTAAAGAGAATCGTGATTCAAAGTTAAAAAACTTGGCCACTGTAGAGATGAAGTAAGAGAACACACTGAGTCCGAGTATTTTAGAGGGAGAGTAATTACAGTAGAACTTCTATCAGTCTTTAAAGTTAAGCCATTGTTACATATTATACCATTTGATGGTGAGAGAGGGGCTGTTATCTTCCTTATTTTACATAGAAGGAAACTGAAGGTTAAAGAGATAGCAGATAAGCCAAGAATCTTGTAGGTATTCATCTAGAGAGAGAGCTAGAATGTAATGGGACGGAATAAGCACCTACTGTGTGCCACGTGCTAAACTAAGCACTTGTTACAAATATGATATCATTTGATCCTCATGATGACTTATGAAGTGCATGATATTATTATCCCCATTCTGCAGCCGAGAAAACTGAGGTCAAGCTGCCCACTCATACAGCTAATGTTTGGGGCCAGAATTGAACTCAGATCTTCTGAATTCAGGCCTGGCACTCTATTGTCTGCATCATCATTCTATTCCAATACACACAAACACACATATATACCTATATATCCTCATACATACTACATATATTGTTGTTTAGATGTTTTTCTGTCATGTTTGACTCTTTGTGACCCCATTTGGGGTTTTCTGGGCAGATACTCGAGTGGTTTGTAATTTCCTTCTTCGGCTCATTTTATAGTTGAGGAAACAGGCAAAGTTAAATGACTTGTCCAAAGTCACTCAGCTAGTGAGTGTCTGAAGTCAGATTTGAACTCATGAAGATGAATCTTCCTGAGTCCAGACCTGGCCTTCTATCTACTATGCCACGTATCTTTGTATGTGCACACACACGTTTGTATATGTATACATGTTTAGATAGGCATACGAAATCTTCCCCGTAATGTCCATCTTTATTATTATTATTTTGCTAGAAAAAAAGAACTTACATTTAAATGTGTGAATGAACTCAAGGCAATATAGTCACATATATACACATCCATATATGGCTGGATTTGAACCCAAATCCTCCAGATTCCCAGTCTCACACTCGATGCTCTTCACCACACAGCAGCCCAAATGCTCAAGGGAGGTTCTTAGTGTTATCATAACTTGAGCCTCTTTCCCCCCTTTGCCTGGGTTTTTATTGTTGTTGTTATCATCTTATCTTGTCTATATTTCTTATCTTTAAGACTTTGTTCTTTCTTATTTTTATTTTTTTGGGGGGGAGGTTAGTGGAAAAGGAGAACAGCAGTTTTTCTCTGACTCTGTTAACTCTGCCCCCCACCCCCACAAAAGTCAGTGCCCAGAGAAGAGTCAGCTCAGAATCTTTGTAGCGCAGGTGGGCCAGCAGCCATCAAAATGCAGATATGTCCCAAAGGAACAGAATGCCCAGGATGCTTTTAAATGTCAAGTTGTTTGCATTGACCTTCCAGTGGGACAAGAAAATTGACTGGAGGAGCTCTTGGAGTGTCTCCTCTCATTCTGAATGACCTGACAACTTGCTCAATCTTCCTATTGTGAATATGTTTAGTTATTATTTAACAAAAAAAAAATGCTATAGGGAGCGGTTAGAGCTCAGCTCCTTTAGTTTTTACTCTATGACCAAGGACAATTAGGAGTAAAGGGCTAGAATCCTGGGTCATGGAGAAGAGCACTGGGAAAGCTAATGAAGTTCATATGGCATTTTTTTCTAGGTTATTTGTAGGCAAAAAACTGTTCGAACTTTGAACTAATTCCTGAAAACATCTCCCTTTGTCCATTAACAAAGACCTAATTTCATTTCGTATGCCTATCTAAACATGTATACATATACAAACGTGTGTGTGCACATACAAAGATACGTGGCATAGTAGATAGAAGGCCAGGTCTGGACTCAGGAAGATTCATCTTCATGAGTTCAAATCTGACTTCAGACACTCACTAGCTGAGTGACTTTGGACAAGTCATTTAACTTTGCCTGTTTCCTCAACTATAAAATGAGCCGAAGAAGGAAATTACAAACCACTCGAGTATCTGCCCAGAAAACCCCAAATGGGGTCACAAAGAGTCATACATGTGGGTAAATTACTGATGTGCTCATATGCCATGCAGAACTTGAAAATTGACCCTATTCAAATCTAGCCTCAGATACTTCCTAATTGTGTGACTCTGGGCAAGTCATTTAACCCCAAATGCCTAATCCTTGCCACTCTCCTGTCTTAGAATTGATATTGTGACAAAAGGTAAGGGACTTAAAAAAGAAAGACAATAGACCAATGCCAATACACCCATTAAGTGCAGACTCAATGAAATAACTCTACTTATCAATAGTTTTGAGATAATATTTATAAAGTGCTTAGTACGGTGCCTGGTGCATAGGAGATACTAAATAAATACTTATTCCTTTCTCCTTTTCTTTTCTTTTTTTATAATTTAGTTATTTAGAATATTTTTCCATGGTTACATGACTCATGTTCTTTCCCTCCCCCCACAAGCTGACGAGCCATTCCCTTGGGTTATACATGTATCATTGTTCAAAACCTATTTCCAGCTCATCTATATTTGCAACAGAGAGATCTTTTAAAGTCAACACCCCCCCATTGTAAACACTATAACTCTAGTCCAACTATCAATAATATGGAATTAGGGCTTAATTGATGATACACGTAAAACCCAGTGGAATTGTGCGTCAGCTAAGGAGGTTGGGGGGGCTTGGGGGAGGGGGAAAGAACATGAAACATGTAACTAGGGGAAATATTCAAAATAAAAATGAAAAAAAGTCAACATCTGCAGTCCTATCCCCAATGAGTCATGTGATCAATCATGTTTCTCTTCTGCGTTTCTGCTCCCACAGTTCTTTTTCCTAAGTCCCTCGGGGTTGTCCTGGGTCATTGCATTGCTGCTAGTAGCAAAGTCAGTTACATTTGATTGCGCTACAATGTATCCGTCTCTGTGTACAAAGTTCTTCTGGCTCTGTTCCTTTCACTCAGCATCACTTCCTGGAGGTCTTTCCAGTTCACATGGAATTCCTCCAGTTCATCATTCCTTTCAGCATAATAGTATTCCATCCTCATCAGATACCACAATTTGTTTTGTCATTCCCCAATTGATGGATACTCTGCTTTCTCCTTTTCTTAGCCTACTTGAACAATGGAAAGATAGCCCTGTTTTTCTCCCAAGTTGCTTGAATGAGCTTTATTTATCGTTCTGATTGCATGACTGTTGTTTTCTAATATTACATATCAGTGTTTCACCAGACAATTGGAAACTCCTGTTTACACCTGTGCCTCACCATGCATTTCATTGACTCCCTGCTCTAAGAGAAAGACTTGGAATGAACCGTGGGCACTGTTTGTTTATAACAAGGATGTCCTTGCAGGGTGATTGGTTGCCTTTCTCTCTCTCTGCAATTATTCCAGAGAAGACAGTTGACCTGCACATTTTAAAAGCATATGCCCAAAACACTGAATTGTGGTTCCCATGGTAACCCCAAATCCGTTTCTTATACATACACTTTTGTGTTACATTATGTGATGTGAAATCTATGCAGCTTGTCTGTAATTACCTCTCATCTTTCTCCGGTGTGTAGATAGATGTCTGGGGTAAAGGCTAAAGGTAGAGAAGGGCAGTATGGGTCAGAGAATAATTTTTTAAAAAAATAAGGTTTGCTTCAAAATGTCACTCATAATGTTGATATTTATTATTATTATTATTATTTTTAAGAAATAAAATATTTTATGGACTAAAAAAACTGGTGAAATTTGGGTAGAAAAATTAGACATTGTGGCCATTTAAAAGATAAATCTGAAGTGACATTTAATGGTATATTTTTCTCACATGACTCATGTAGAAAACTAAATACACATAAAATTCAAATAGCAGAAGTGGAAGTATGTTCATTTGTAAGAGGCAGCTCACACCAAAGGCTCACAGTACATTTTTAAAGAGCTTATGTTTTATTATATTTTTTCCTCAATTATACATACAATTTTTAACATTTGTCTTCTGACATTTCATGGTCTAAATTCTCTCCCTCCCTCCCCAAAATGACAAGCGATCTGATATAGGTCATACATATACCATCATGCAACATATATTTCCATATTTATCATGTTGTAAAAAAAAGACACAAATTGCACTTATAAGAAAAAAAAAAACTTGTGATGGAAATAAAGGAAAAAATGTAATTCTTCAATCTGCATTTAGACTCCATCAGTTCCTGTTATGACAATGGGTAGCCTTTTTATCATGAGTCCCTTAAGTTGCCTTTGAATCCTTGAATTGCTGACAATAGCTAAGTCATTACAGTTGATCATCATATATTCTTGGTGTTATTGTATGCAATATCCTCCTGGTTCTGTTCACTTAACTTTTCATCAGTTCATTTAAGTCCTTCACATTTTTCTGAAATTGTCCTGTTCATCATTTCTTATGGCACAATTATTATTTCTTGCTAGAGTAAAAAACTTTTTTCCTTCCTTCCTTCCTTCCTTCCTTCCTTCCTTCCTTCCTTCCTTCCTTCCTTCCTTCCTTCCTTCCTTCCTTCCTTCCTTCCTTCCTTCCTTCCTTCCTTCCTTCTTTCCTTCCTTCCTTCCTTCCTTCCTTCCTTCCTTCCTTCCTTCCTTCCTTTCTCTTAAAAAAAAAAACCTTAAAACTAAAACAAACCTTTACCTTCTATCTTAGAATCAATTTTGTGTACTGGCTTCAAGGCAGAAGAGTGCTAGGCAATGCAGGTTAAGTGACTTGCCCACTGTCACACAGCTAGGAAGTGTTTAAAAACAGATTTTTAATCCAGGTCCTCCCATCTCTAGGAAGGACTTACTTTCAAATGTGCACAAAGTTGAGGTGTAGTAGTCATTTATTAAAAAAAAATGAGATTTCTCAGCATCAGGTCTCAGAGAGAGGCAGGTTGATTCTATAGGAAGAGTATTCACTGGCTTTGGAGTCCGAGAGCCTGGGTTCAAATCTTTCCTCTGCCCCTTCCTGAATTATATTGAACAAATAATTTCATTTGTCTAGTTTTCTTCACCTACACACAAAGTGATGGATTTAGATTAAATTGCTTCCCCAGTCCTTGCAGTTCTAAACCTATGATTTGCTGATGTGGATAAGGAACTGATGTACTTTGATTTTAGTCTTGCATTCATAAAGCAAAGTTTGTAGATTCCAGTCCTGTGTGGACCAACTAGCTTGGCTTGACTTGAAGGACAAGAACCAAGAAAAAGAAGGGACTGTTGTATTACCACTTGTAGAAAAGTAACTGAGAGACCCTGGCCTATGACAGTCAGCATCATTAATCTTAATGATATGCACTCAGAACTCATTTTACTTCACTGTACATTGAGATCAGTGCGCCAAGAAGAATGGTCATTAGAGTACTTATGGGCCTGAAGAGTTTCTGGGAAGCTTGTCATGAACACAAGGAGGCCATTTTCAGAGTTCTTTTGGCCTAAATGGTTTGTGTAATGAGCCTCCCTCTACTATGTCTTCCATCTTGAAATGCAAGAGCAACTTGCTTGATATAACCCATGGGATTTTTTTTAAACCCTCACTTTCCATCTTGGAGTCAATATTGTGTATTGGCTCCAAGGCAGAAGAGTGGTAAGGGTGGGCAATGGGGGTCAAGTGACTTGCCCAGGGTCACACAGCTGGGAAGTATCTGAGGCCAGATTTGAACCCAGGACCTCCAGTCTCTAGGCCTGGCTCTCAATCCACTGAGCTACCCAGCTGCTCCCATATCCCATGGGATTTTGAAAAAGAGTGTGGGCATCTTCAGACCTCTCTTAAAAGCAGCAAGGAGACAGGCTTGAAATGTAAGGAAACGCAACATGGAAGCCCTTTTTCTTAAAGCAGAGAATTCTTTTGTAATGCAGATAATTATCCCTTAATTATGTGGAAGTTTGACTTTTAATACATTTTTCAAAAAGTCAGACACAACTTGACTAATATGATTTCAGGAATGTGGCTCAACCTGGCTATAAAGCTAAAGAAACACCCATTTGTCATCTGGTTAATTTGCAATCTCCAACTTAATTTAATTTTCAGCTTCTGAATTTGAGGTGTTAAGTCGCTCTCATTGGAGTTTGGGCATGGAGTCCGGACGGACATCTTCCCCATTAGATATGATCAAGCAATTGTTTTGGTCATAGCAGGCTAGAAAGTTTGTGGTCTGTGACTAAAATATTCACTTTCCTTCTCATCTCAGTGTCTTCCCAGGCAGTAGACTGAAACTAATAGCTGTCTCGACTGGAAGATTAGAACTATGAGGGTGAGTATTCCTGAGCAGGCCATGCAGGTCTGGACTGACTTCGTAGGTCTCTAGTCTTGACTTTTCAAGGTACTCCTAAAATAGTTTGAGGTCTGAGAAGTTTTAAAATGCTACAGAAATCAAAATAGAGTCTTTCATTAATGTGTATGTGCCTTTAAATGGTCAACATTTTGGGGGGGAAGTGGGGGACTTCCAACAAATCTTTGGATATTTCTTTAGATGTCAAGAGGGCTCTTAAGCATGTAGCCAAAAAAATAATAAGTTAAATGTTAACCTTCAGAGATCAGTGTCAGTGAGGAATGTTTGTGGCTTAGGAAAATAGACTGCCTGTCAAGACTCTCAGATTCTTTCACAAACTCAATGTTCTATCTAAGGAAAGTGACTTGACTTATTTATGCTACAAACCAGACTTCTGGATTCTGGGAGACCCAGACATACACCGGCCTTTCTTATCAGCGTGTCTCATCTGAATTTTGTATCATCCCCCAGCAGTGCTCGGGACACAATTGGTATTTAATAAATGTTTGTTGAATGAATTAGTGACTGTAGTTAGGCTCTTGACTTTTAGATCAGTTACTTAACCCCTGAGCCTCAGTTTCCTCATCTCAAAAGTGAGGGAGTTGGACTCCTTGACTCCAGGTTTTTTCACAACTCCAAATTTATGATCTTAAAATTAGATCATCTCAAATATGTCGTTGTGTTCTGAGACACTAAGATTCTACGTGCTCCAAATAGCAGAAGAAAATCAGAAATATGTTGATATTAATTAATATGGAAATATTCTTTTTTTTTAAACCCTTAACTTCTGTGTATTGGCTCCTTGGTGGAAGAGTGGTGAGGGTGGGCCATGGGGGTCAAGTGACTTGCCCAGGGTCACCCAGCTGGGAAGTGTCTGAGGTCGGATTTGAACCTAGGACCTCTTGTCTCTAGGCCTGGCACTCCATCCACTGAGCCACCCAGCTGCCCCCTCAAATTTCATGATTCCTGAAAATGTTTTGTCTCCCCAAATGCCTTGCCAAGATCCTTCAAAGCAAATGATTTAATGGACCTCCTTTCGGCATTGGTGATAACTGAATGTTTAATGTTCGGTGGTTGCCTCTAGACACGGCTTCATTTATAGATTTAAGAAATTAATGAAAAAAAAATGACCAGTTCCGGGGAGCTGTGTTGCAGTTTGGTTGCATATTCTCTCTGATCAGCAGCACTCTGGCCCCAGAGTTCTACTCGTAGACTTGCTAGCATTCTGGTTCCTGGGGGGTGACGTCTAGGAAGATCAAAATAACCCTTGGATCTCAACGTCCTTTTTTCTTGGGCTCTTCGAAAGTTGCCCATTATTATCTGCCTGATACTCTCTGGACAACTGTGTAACAAATTCCAAGGGGATTGTAGGACAAAGTTGCCGTTTCACCAAAACGCTCTCCGGGTTGTACCTCCTTGTTCGATGCCTGGTTGCCTGCCAGGCTAACAAAGGGGGTATAGTGTGCTGCTGAAAGCGAGGTGCAGGGCGCTGGGAGACAATTCATGGGAGATGATGCCCTGCGAATTATTAGCCTGGGGCCCAGATCCCTTCTCTTTCAGGAAGAGAAGTTAAAACAGCCCTGAGAATGCTTTGCCAGTCCACAAGATGTGCCTGTGGGTGTGTGTTCTACCATTTTGAAAGGACCGTTTCTCGTGTCTTCTTCCAAATTAGGGGCTCGTGCCTTGTTTTCTTGGATTATTCCATGCGAGAATATGCAGCACACACCAGTGCATTGGAAGGAAAAATGAGCCATCGTTGCCAACAATAGAGTCTCAGGAAAATTTCCTCCAAGATTACAAAATATGCACGTAGGAACCATTACAATCCTCTGCCAAAGTGTCATCAGCCTGAGGAGATGGCTTTGGGCTCTCCATGACCACGTTAGAACGTGCCAGTGGAACGGCTCTGAGGACACGTCCAGGGACCTACTGTGTGCCTCCCAGCGGAGGACCAGACTGGCTCCTTTCAAAGGGGCTCCGTCACCCATTTGGCTTCAGGGGGACGGATTGTTTTTGTTCACGGGAAGACTTGGAATATAGAAATTACAGAGGAGTGGCTGGCTGTGTTGGGGATACTCTCCCACATCCACGAAGTCTAGATTGTAGGAGAATAAATCTATGCATTTCAAGGACTCTATCTACATGCACATTTCAGTCCATGAATATGCACACATACATACATATATTCATGCTTGCACAGGCACACATCCACAATACATCTTTGCATGTTTCTTCTATTAATAGAAATGTCTAATCATACATACAGAAACATTTGAATGGAAAGGAGCTACGTGCATTATCAACAGTGCAAAAGTTATGTCCGCCCAAGTCTAGGAAGGATGGATGCATATGGTAATTGAGAAGAAGTCTATGTGTCTCTGTTTATTAGCCAAAATATGCCCTGCGGGAGCCATAATTTTTATTAAAACGAGCCTCCTCCCTTTCAGGACACCGAAAAGAAGACTGGATTTACAGTCAGAGTGTCTCTGCCACTCCCATCTTTGGTGACCTTCGTCCAGTTACCAACCCTCCACTGGCCTCAGATTTCTCATCTGTAAAATGAGAAGATTAGACCCCAATGTTCCTTCGAGCACTGAATGTGTCATTCTATGGCCCTTCCCTTAATATAGAGAATAAGCCCTTTATAATTTAGGTTTTCTGTTGACCCCCCCCAAATATATATATTAACATATATAACTTGGTTTTATATATTTATCTATATGTATGTATACATATATACAGATAATTTTATATATTTCATATATACACTTATGTATTATACATAAATAAAGATGTATTATATATAAAGATAATTACATATGCATTATAAAACATATATTATGTATAAAGATAATTATATATTTATACTATAAACTTATATATAATATATATGTATTACATAAAGATAATTATATATTTATATTATAAACTTATATATAATATAGATGTATTACATAAAGATGATTATATATTTATATTATAAACTTATATATAATATAGATGTATTACATAAAGATAATTATGTATGCATCATGTAAAACATATATTTATCATATATAAAGATAATTATATATATAGTCCATGGCCAAATTAATGTCAAAGCTTTCTGAAATTAATAACTGTGATGTGTGTATACAGCAAATATTGCATTGTGTGCAGTGAGATGGTATGGTAGAAAAAGCAGTAGTTTTGGAGTCAGGGAGACCTGAGTTCAAAAAAAGCCTTCAGCCTTTATTAGATATGGAACCTTGGGCTGGTCACTGAAGCTTTATCTGCTTCAGTTTCTTCCTCTGTAAAATGGGGATAATAATAACACCTACCTCCCAGGGTCCTTGTGAGGATAAAATAAGATAACATTTGTAAAGTGCTTTGTAAATGCTACTATAATTATACATAAATTTCTATTGAATTAATGTGCATATTTGTAGGTATATTATCTAAACTTGTCTTCCACTGTATAAATAGATTTCTGTGGGTATATCCACATAAGTACATTATATTTCAGTCTATCTTTCTGTCTATCATTTATCAGATTCTTTTTTTCTCTTCTAGTCACTTTATCATGCAGTACAACACCACCTCACAACTGAAATGGTTTTATAGAGTTTCTGGAGGATGCTGAAAAGTTAAATAACTTGATCATGTTATGCAATCATTGGTATAGCAGAGGCAAGCCATGATCCCAGGGTTTCTGACTCTGGAACTCTCTATTATATCATTCTGTTCATGATCTATTTAGATTTTATATAACACACACACACAAGGGCTGGATAGCTGTATTATCAGACTACCTAGATCCTCCCTCCTAGATGACTACTGACCCATCTCCCATTCTCTCTATGGCTAGTTTGGGAAGAGAGGGATAGCAGTCAGTTGAAGTCTTTTTTTTTTTTTTATAGTTGGCAAATTTATTTATTGTTTTGCTTTGGAAAATTTCATTTGATTAATTAATTTAGAATATTTTTCCCATGGTTACATGATTCATGTTCTTTCCTTCCCCTCTTCTCTGTCCCCCCAACTCCCTCAGCCAACAAGGAGTTCCACTGGGTTGATCAAGACCTATTAACATATTATTAATATTTTCATTAGGGTGATTGCTTAGAGTCTACATCCCCAGTGATATCCCCATCCACCCATGTGATCAAGCAGTTGTTTTTCTTCTGTGTTTCTACTCCCACAGTTCTTTCTCTGGATGTGGATAGTGTTCTTTATCATAAATCCCTTAGAATTGTACTGGGTCAATGTATTGCTACTAGTAGAGAAGTCCATTATATTCGATTATGCCACAGGGTACTGGTCTCTGTGTACAATATTCTTCTGGCTCTGCTCCTTTCACTCTGCATCACTTCCTGGAGGTTGTTCCAGTTCACATGGAATCCCTCCAGTTCATTATTCCTTTGATTGAACACAATAGTGTTCCATCACCAACAGATACCACAATTTGTTCAGCCATTCCCCAATTGAATGGCAGCATCTCATTTTCCAATGTTTTGCCACCTCAGTTGAAGTCTTGTTCAGTTGAAGTGACTTGTTTCTTTGTTTCCTGAAAAACTAAAAATTCAACTCTGCTAAGTGAATAGTGTTATCCTGAAATGAAATCTCACAGAAAACTTGCAAAGATTAATAAAAGGACAGAAGTGCTCATTATTTATCTCCTCCTAATATCTGACATGAGCCTACCCCTTCCCTTTCAGGAATAGCTTAAGATTCACTGTTGCCTGGACTGTTTTTTTTCTCAACCATCAATGTCCTTCCTCACATTTTGTTAAGTATAGTGCAAAAAAAAAAAAATCCACCTCTCTTGCAATCAGATTTCAGGCATTTGCACTTGTCACAATCATCATCTCATCTTCTAAATTAATGAGCAGCTGTTGAGATTCACTAGGGGAGGGTCTGATGAGATCTATTCCCTACTTCCTGTGAAATTCATTTGCAACTATTTCTGATTCTTTCCAACTTCAAGGAGTCATCTCTACTAAAGGCAAACAACCAATGAGTAGAGTCACTTTTTGAAATATTTTTTTGCTTCCCACTTAGTTCTTTTACTTTACTTACCAAAAATAGCTCATTGTGGCTTTCAGGTATAAAAATGTTTGTCCACCTAATCAAATCCCAAAGTATACATTTATGATTAAAGCCCTTACCTTTTGTCTTAGAATCAATACTATGTTTTGGTTCTAAGGCAGAAGAATGGTTAAGGGCTAGGCAATGGGGGTTATGTGACCTGGCCAGGGTCACTCAGCTAGTAAATGTTTGAGGCTAGATTTAAGGTGAGGTCTTTCTCAATACAGGCCCAGTGCTCTATCCATTCTTCCATCTAGCTACACTTGCTTGATAAATGTTAACCAAATGGATTTACCTCAGTTTCCTTTCATGTAAAATAAAGGGGTTAGACCCTATGTCTAAGGTCTGCATTCTAGATCATATGATAGGCATGTAGCAATAGGTTGTTTTATAAGAGAAATAAAAAGATAGATAAAAGAAAAAATTAAGGAAAACTATTATCAGTGAGTAGGATTCAAATCCAGACATCCTGAGTGTGGGTTCAATGTTCCTTTGACTTTATTCATTTATTCATTTATTTATTTATTCATTTGTTTGTTTATTTATTTATTTGTTTGGTTTAACTTCTGTGTATTGGCTCCTTGGTGGAAGAGTGGTAAGGATGGACAATGGGGGTCAAGTGACTTGCCCAGGGTCACACAGCTGGGAAGTGTCTGAGGCCATATTTGAACCCAGGACCTCCTGTCTCTAGGCCTGACTCTCAATCCACTGAGCTACCCAGCTACCCCCTTCCTTTGACTTTCTATACTGTTCTGCCTCTCCAAAATCAGAATCTCTTTTCAGGAAAGAAGTCTCAGAGGACTTTTTGGAGATGCAAGAATTGAAGAGGGGAGAAAAAATCCTATTGACATGGAAAAGTTGAAGGTTTCTGACCTCATACATATTTTAGATACCGATACAGTAGAAAACCTGAGTATTTGTGGATATTTCCAATTTCTCTTTACATAATCACTGTCTTGACTGCATATTTAGGATGTTTTCTGAGTTAAATTTCTCATCTGGGAATAAATCAACTAGTGATTAGAACTCTAATGTCAAACCCAAGTCAGATTCTATTTTGTTAGCATCCATATATTTATTATTCAGTCTAAATATAGCTTTTGAATAGCCAGGCTGCATCCACACAGACTTACCTCAACAAACCATGCCAAGGTTGTCAACTGAACAGTCCTTGGCTTTTGGCTTGTCAAATTAGTTGATTTTTTTTTTTAAGCTCTTGCTTTCTGCTTTATTGTCAATTCTGAGACAGATGAGTGCTACAGGATAGGCAATTGGGGTCAAGTCATTCGGCCACAGTCATACAGTTCAGAAGTGTCTGAGGTCAGATTTGAACTTGGGTCCTCCAAACTCTAGGCCTGGTGCTCTATCAACTGAGCCACCCAGCTGCCTTAGCAAATTCAGTTCAATAAATGTCTTTTTGTTTTTATGGTTTGTTTAATTTCAGATAGACATTATGGTATTGTGGAGTAAGAAGTCCATTTAGAGTCGAAAGACCTAGATTTGAATTTGGGATCTGCTCCCGCTGTGATTTGGGGCTAATCACTCTTCACTAGGCATCAGCTTTCTCATCTATAAAATAAGAAGATGGAACTAAATTATCTCTAGGCCATTCCAGGTTTAAATCTTTTGATTCTAGAAGCAATTGGACAGATAACGCCAAGTCATTTTGTAGATTTAATTAGATATTACACAATTTCTATGGGTTTTAGCACATTAGTCAAAGAACAACATACATACTAATATACACACACACACATATATATATATTAAACCCTTAACTTCTGTGTATTGGCTCTTAGGTGGAAGAGTGGTAAGGGTGGGCAATGGGGGTCGAGTGACTTGCCCAGGGTCATACAGCTGGGAAGTGTCTGAGGTCGGATTTGAACCTAGGACCTCCCGTCTTTAGGCCTGACTCTCAATCCACTGAGCTACCCAGCTGCCTCCAGAACAATATATTTTTGCATTCCTTCTTATACTAAAATTAGCTGCCAGATGGAGAAACCCAACAGATCAGTAAAAATGACCTTGTATTCATTCATGTCAAATGATGCTGCATTTAAGGGTCATTGAGGCTGCGCTGTCACTAATTCTTAAAATTTACATAGTTTGATTGTTCTTTTTTAAATGTTACACTATATATTCTAATTCATTTTTAGCATTCGTTTTTTAATTCAAAGAAATTTTATTTTCCCAATTATATGTAATAATAATTTTTAGTATACGTTTTCCAAAAATTTAAGTTCCAAACTATCTCCTTCCCTCTCCTCTCTCAGAGATGGTAAACAATTTTATCTGGGTCCTACATGTATTATCATGCAAAACACACTTCCCTATTGGTTACTGTTGTAAGAGCACATTCGTACAGAACCCAAACCCCCAAATCAAACTGTGAATATACTGACATGAAAGAGAATATGCTCTTTGCTCTGAGTCTGACTCCAACAGTTCGCCGTCATCACATTGCTGAGAACAAGTGAGTTTTCACTAATTGCTATTCCACAATATTGCTCTTCCTGTTTACAATGTTCTCCTGGTTCTGCTTATTTCACTCTGCATCAGTTCATGTAGGATTTTCCAACTTTTTTCTGAAATCATCTTGTTCATCATTCCTTATAGCACAATAGATTTCCATCACTGACATATACCAGGATTTGTTCAGCAATTCCCCAGTTGATGAACATCCCCTCATTTTCCTGTTCTTTGCCACCACAAAAAGATTTGCATGGCTTGATTTTTCACTGGAGTAGAAGCTCTTCTTGTTTTTTGTTTTTATTGGTCAAATGTGGGGGTGTTGACATTTGCATTAATGATGTAGGAATTTAACATTTAAAGCATCAATAAAAATACATTTGAATGTTATTTTCCATATAAAATGATCATCAGCGAGTACATGACCTGCAGAAATAAACATTGTTTGAATTTTGCTTCTTCACACAAATTCTTTTCTAGTTAATGCCTGAGGCAGTGTGACAAAAGCTTGGAATTCAGAGAATTAGGAATTCCTTCTAATACTTTTATAGAGCAGCTAGATTAGGTGCAGAGAAAAGAGCACCAGATCTAGAGTCAGGAAGACTCATCTTCCTGAGTTCAAATCTGGCCTCAGACACTTACTAGCTAGGCCAAATCACTTAACCCTGTTTGCCTCAGTTTTCTCATCTGTAAAATAAGCTGGAAAAGCAAATAGCAAATCATTGTGGGATTCCTGCAAAGAAAATCCTAAGTGGGGTCACAAAGAGTCGGACCTGACTGAATAGTAATGACATCTTTTACTAGCTGTGACTGTGAGCAAGGGTATTACTGTCTCAGAAACTCCTTTTTCTCATCTATATAGTGGGAATAATAATATTTTCATTACCTAACTCACAGGGTTATTGTATGGAAAGAGCTTTTCTGGTCTTAAAGTGCTATAGAAATGTGAGATGTCTGACTTGGTATTAATGTCAACAATATTTCATTGGTCTGGGATCTCTTTCATTACACTAAAACTCATCATGAACCCATCCTTCATTTTTCACCCTGTGGGAATCTCATTCATGTCCTTTGATAAATCCTCCAAGGGAGATCCAACTAGTGTCCTGGGCGTCTTTTTTTCTAAGTGTTGTGACATGAAGGAGGTGTCAAAATGGCATATGAACCCTTTCTTATCCTTTGGCAATGAGACCAACCCAGTTACCAGACACCCACATACATACCCCCCCCACACACACACATTTAATCTCTTTTTACACACAATTTGTCCTTGCTAATATGTTGCAGCCTATTTACATCCCTGATGCATCCTTCTATTGCACTCTGAGTGACTTGAAATTTTGATTGCTCTGAGCTAGTGGTAGTCTATGATTTACATCTATATAGCAATACTAGGAGAATATTGATGTTTAAATGATGGGGTTTTATTTCTTGGAGAAACACCACACCATCTCCATGCTATAATCATGTCTTTTCTCTTCTTCCTGTTAAAACCAGAGTCCAGTTCATTGTCTAGCCACACTGTCTTTCCAAGATCTATGTACTATATCTATGATCTATGTTTATCCTTTGTTTTGAAGAGGACCAGTGACAACATGGGGTAATCTCTTGACTTGTGCAGGAATTGAATTTAAGTAAGGCAGAGTTGTACAAAGTGATCAGTCTTCCTCTCAATTCCAGTCATTAAAGTCCAGTGGCAAGACAAAAGTTAGAACAACTGACAATGGCATGAGATGCTGTGAATGACCTTGGCACCTTTGATGTCGGACCAAGCCATAAGTGCTCCACAGTGCCTCCTGCAGTTGTCTTTATGGCTATTGGAACAAATTGTTCTCATCCTCCTATCTCAGGGGTCGGCAACGTATGGCTCTCGAGCCATATCTGGCTCTTTTGAGGGCCGGATCTGGCTCTTTCTGCAGTAGCCATAAAGTCCATTTTTTTTCAGGTGCTGTTACAGGAGCGGCACTGTGAGCACTGGACGGCTCTCACGAAATGACATTTTAAAAAATGTGGCGTTTATGGCTCTCACGGCCAAAAAGTTGCTGACCCCTGTCCTATCTCAACCTCCTATCTCACCCAGGGGTAGACCTCCCCTCTATTAAGCAATGGGTTTGAGCCTGTCAGTTACCCTCAACCTTGTTTAACTACCTGCCCAGATGTTTTATGGGCTTGTGGCCAATGGGCATGCTCTGGTTTCTTGGAGTCACAGCTGAGAGGAAGCTGAAAGGTGGGCACCAAAGGCATAAGATAAGCAGAACCAGACAAAAGATAGTCTTCATTTGGTCACCTGATCTAACAGATCTTTTTCCTAGATGGGTCATCAGGCCAAATTCTTTCCAGTGACTAGGGATCTCACCTAGAGAGCTCAAAGGTATTTCAGGGCTACATTAATCATCATGACTTCACATGGGGGCTTTCATTACCTAATTCACAGAGTTATTATATAAGAAGAGCTTTTCCAGTCTTTAATTGCTATAGAAATGTGAACTCTTTGGTGGGGTATTAATATTGGCAATATTTCATTGGTCTGGGATCTCATTCATGTTAATCCTTCCATTGAAACTGATGACAATCCCATACTCCATGTCTAGTTCTGTGGGAATCTCATCCATGCCCTTACATAAATCCTCCCAAGGAGATCAACTAGTGTCCTAGAACCCTTTTTCTAGGTCTTGTGATATGATGGAGGTGTCAATGTGGCATGTGGATCCTTTCTTATCCTTTAGCAATGGGACCAGCTGAGTTAACATATATAATATTTCATAAATTAAAGAATTCTTCAGGATTTTAACACTTGCATGTAGAGCATCTTGTGGAGAAAGAGGCTTTAAAGCTGAATTTTGCTTTTTTAGAACCAAATATTTTTAAATTGTTAAACAATAAACCCAATGAGATTTTTTTTTTTCAGAATGGAAGCAATTTCTTTTTTTTTTTGGGGGGGAAGGGTAAGAGTTCTCCAGAGGTGACCACTTTCTCATGTCACTGAGGAATATAGGCTTTGTATTTTTGAAATATAGTGTAGTGAATGTAAAAATAAAAATCTTTTTAACCCTCTATTTGCATCCCAATGAGATTTTTGCATTATCTGTACTGTTCCATGAATTATCTAACCATAAAAAAGTGATGATCTTACTGCAGGATACTATTTTGAAAACCTCTTCTCATTCTTCCAGGGAGGATGCTCTAGATCAGTGATGGGCAAACTTTTTAAAGAGGGGGCCAAAGGAAAGGAAATGCTCCTCTGTCAGTCTGTTTCTAAGGCAACTCTTTTGAAGTTTCATTGTATTGTATCCTATTCATTGTATTCTTCAGATTAGGAATAATGTCTTGGGGCCAGATAGAACATTTCAGCCCCCCCCCCCCCCCATCTGGCCAGTGGGCAATAGTTTGCCCATCACTGCTCTAGATAGATCTTTATCTTAGCCTTATTAAGTTTTCGAGTGAGGAGAAAGGAGGTCCATTGGCTGGTAGTTCTTGATTTCCCCTCCACTGAGTCACCCAGCTACTCCCTTGCTCATTTATTTTTAAGAATAACTTCTTATGCTGGGAGTTGTATCAATTGCACGATTTATCATTTTTATTATTTTAATTTGGTGTGGATTTTGATTTTTGCCAGAACAAATTGTTGGCTAATTCAGGAATTATTTTCATAGCAGTAAATAGTCATTTCCTGTCTAGGATAGGTAATTTCATTTGTTGTTCTTGTTGTTATATTGTGCTCACCAAGTCCAAAACCCCCTGGCTCTTTTGAAACAAAGTATTCATAGTAAGTGTGTATGAAGTTTCTTTGTAGGCTTTGTACCTATATAATTCTCAAACCTGTGCTCTTTTTTTATAAACTTTTTTTCCTGTTTTCTTCCATGATTTCCTTTGTATTGATCAGGGAGCATTCAAGTTCTATTAGTTGGATCTGCAGGATCTAAAAGATCTACACAAAATCAGTCGGTCTCAGTCTGTACAACTTAGTATTTCTTATTGTCTACTATACTTCAATTCACTGAAAGTCACCAAAATTTTGGACGCTGAAATTTCTTAAATCAGGGATATTTACTTATAAGGTAGAAAGGACCTAAAAAAAAAATCACTGAATTCGAGTTTCTCTTTTTGCTGATGAATTTGAAGTTTAACAGTTATCACTACTAACCCCTTCTGAGATAGTTTTATCTGGAACGGGGTGTCATGAAAAAAAGGACTGGCTTGGGATTCAGGGGAGATCTGTGAATCCCTCTGTCACAAGTCCCAGAGTAAGTGATGGAAAAGACCTTAGGAATGTAAATGGCTCACCTAAATTACATAGCTAGTAAATGGCAACAGCCAGGCCTGGATCTCAGATTATTTAACACTAAACCCAGATCTCCTTTCACTGTCCTGGGCAGCCTCTTAATCATTAGCTCTGTGTCCCTGGGCTAGAAACTTCACCCTTTAGTTTCTCATTGTAAAATCTTGACAGGAGTAGTTGTGTTATCTACTTTTCAGAGTATTAGGAGGAAAGTACTTTATAAATATTTCAGTAGCTAAATTTGAGCTGTCGGTATTAGACAAAAGGGGAAATGCAAAGTTTAGAAAGTCAGTCCCTTTCCTCATGGATGTTACAGTCTAGTACAGGAATATAATATGAAGATAATTGTAATATATAATAGTACATGAGAAAAACATCAAGGGAGATGAAATAGTGCTATGTGAGCTATTAGATGGGAAA
This sequence comes from Gracilinanus agilis, assembly GCF_016433145.1. Classification (NCBI taxonomy): domain Eukaryota; kingdom Metazoa; phylum Chordata; class Mammalia; order Didelphimorphia; family Didelphidae; genus Gracilinanus; species Gracilinanus agilis. The sequence continues at coordinate 652,032,663 of NC_058132.1, forward strand.
GATCATTACTAAGGACATCAGTGTGAGTAGAGATCAGAGAAAACTTCTTGAAGGAAATGCCACTTAAGCTTAACTTTAAAGGATGAAAAGAATTCAGAGAGAAAAAGGGGGAGGAAGAGACTTTAGGGTAAAATGAATACCATGAGCAAATGCATGAAAGTTGGAAATACTATGGTGTGTCTATCTGTGTGCAGAGGCTAGTTTACTTTATCTTGAGTACAGAGTGAGGAAGGGATAAGGTAGAAAAAGACAAGGTGGTACTGAAGATAAGATAAGGATTTTGTCTGGCCTTGAATGAATCCTAAAAGCTTGAATTTTACTTGATAGGTGACAGTGAACATTAAAGTGTTTTTTTTTTTTTTTTTTTTTTTTTTTTTTTTAGTTTGACAAGCTCTGATTGGATATAGAAAGTGGGAAGGAATGAAAAATTAAAGAAGGGTTTGGAAACTCCATGAATGGTGTTGTCACAGGAAAATTAATTCAATTAGGAAGAGCATTCCATTGGAGGGAAGGCTGATTGGGACACAATGAGGTAGAAGTATCAAGGAGACAGGGAATGCACCTGGGATTTGTGTGAGATCCATATTGCTGAGAGAGGTTCAAGCTGCAGAGGGGAATTCTGGCTACATCACAGAATGCCATAGTGTCCCCCCCAGAACTCTAAGAGAGGGGGAAGTTATAGGCAGTTGGAGCCCTGGTATAAAAAGGCAGGTCACCCTGCTTGTTGGTCTTGGGTCTTGAATATGAGCAGAGGGATAATCTGGGAGACTCTGAGCTGAGCCATTCAGTTCCTGACTGCCAAGCTGTTTTACTTTGGTTAGACATTCAACAATATCACAGTCTACCTTAGTTTAGTTATCTTGATATAGAAGAAGAATATTTATAGGGTTAGAGAGCAGATCAACCATTCAAAATACCTTACCCCCTTTGCAGGGGAGGGGTTGCTTTTGACATAACTGTTGGAGGGTTTCCCTGACCTTATCAATCCTTATCCATCCCTCATCCTTCCCATTCCCACCTGTCATTAAACCTTTTATCAACTGGGAGCATTGCCTAGATATATATTTTGGAGATATACTCACGACTTCCTTAAGCCAAGTTCCTCTTACTTATAGCCCTGAAGTTAATCCTAAGCTCTGTGCCTGTGAGCTTCTAAAACATCAAGCTTCTCCAATACAATCCTGTGGGGAAATAATTTAGAGAAAGTTACATCTTTAGGAGTTTAGCCTTTTCTAACTTACTGTCTTGGCCCAGGAGTTAACAAGTCTGTTTGTCCACCATTACCAGATTGTAACTGATTTTCCAACTGCCTAGTGGGAGGAGGGAAGTGAAGGAGCACTTTCATAAGATCCTGCCTCTCCTATTCAGTCAAGCCTGCTTGTGGATGTGCCCCTCCATAGACCAAAGGATTAGGGAGACTACATTGCTACTGACCCCTGTCATCTTATGGTTTCCTAAATACAACATTTGGAACTCCCAGGATGAAATTATTCCTCCCAGTGCAATGCCACTTTCTCTTCCTCTTAAAGTGGTTGAGAACTATGTAGAACACTCAGAGCTAAAGTAATTTCCCTGGGGCCATACAACTATGTAGAGTAGATGCCAGACTTGGGTTTTCCTAGCTCTGGGACTGGTTCTCTATCCAATAGCCACACCATGCTGCCTTTCACATCAATGAGACATTAAAGTGAAAACGGCCTATAGGCAATTGAAGAAGAATTTGGTTTGGAGCTCAGGCTAAAGGTCAAGCCTGAGATAAGAACTTGGGAAGTACAGCAATGCAATGGTCATTGAGTATGAAAGTGAGCGATGTTTCCTAAGGAGAGAAGACAGAGACAATGTAAGCCTTTCTAGGGCAGGAACTTTGACATTTTTACCTTCATGTCCCTAGAATGTAACACCATGCTTGACATATAATAGGGCCTCATTGATGAAGAAGAAGTCTTGACAAGGGATCCATAGCCAAGTTTTCTTAGAGCTAGGAGGAGAACATAGGACTCAGGCCAATTTATTTATTTTTAGAGAAACACGGTTAAGTGACTTGCCCAGGGTCACACAGCTAGTAAGTGTCTGAGGCTGGATTTGAACTCAGGTCTTCATGATTCCAGATCTAACATGCTACTGTCCCACCTAGCTGCCTCTATTTTTACTAAGACTTGGGTTCAAGTGCTGCTCCCAGAGATGTTGACTATATGATTGTGAACAAGTCATTTAACTTCTCAGTGCTCTAGGTAGCTCTCCCAGATGTACCCTGCAGAGAAGGTGTGATCTGTATTGGGAGAGGGAGTTTCCTCCCACTCTTGGATGGCTAATATAATTAGTTTAGGGAGAGAAACTGGATCTATAACTCTTTTGTGGAGAACTTAATTCTCTATGGAGAACTGAATCTATAATTCTTTTGTGGAGTACATAATTCTCTATGGAGAACTCCCAGATATTCGTAGTCTCTCCATCATTGCAGATTGGCACCTTCTCTGTAACTTAGACTCTTAGGGAATTGTCCAGAAATGAAAGATAAAGTGGTTTGTGCCAAGTGTCCATCAGAAACGGGACCTGAACCTAGAACCTCTTGTTTCTCAAGCCAGCTCTCCCTTCACTCTGCCACATCTGACTTTATGTTGCCATAGTTACCACTTAATTATTTGCATGTAAAACATTTAAATCCAGGCTCTTCCTTTGCTGCAATATCTTCTCTCACCCATCATGACCCAGAGCCAGGTCCTCAACATTTCCCTCTCTCAAATGTGTAGTCAGGAAGGGTGACTAGGTGATAGAGACACAAGCCTGGAGTTGGGAAGGTCTTGGGTTCAAATTTGGCCTCAGACACTTTTCTAGCTGTGTGACCTTGGGCAAGTCACTTGACCCCAAGTTGCCTATCCTTCATCCATCTTCTGCCTTGGAACTGATACTTAGTATTAAGTCTAAGACAGAAGATAAGGGTATGTGTGTGTGTGTGTGTGTGTGTGTGTGTGTGTGTGTGTTAATTATAGTCAGTGACTGCGAATGCCATTTCATATTGGTCAAATCAAAATATAATTAAGAAGGTAAATTGTTGTTGGGAAAACAATGTTGCATTCCTAAGTCAAACAAATATTAACTGCTAATTACCAGCTTTTTGAATGATCCAGTGTAGTCTGCCCTGCTTCTAGACCATCAGTAAGTGAGTTAACAGAGATTTTGTTTTGTTTTATTTTGTTTTCAGCGACTGCAGGAGCCCGACGTCCTCTGAGTGTTATTGGGAAAGAAGGTGTCCGATGTAGGCTAGCACCCCCGCTGAGCTGGCAGAAGCTCTCTCGGCCGATGTGTCAGGATGGTCCCTAGCAAAGCAAGGAAAACTTCCATGGAGAGGAAAGAAAAGAGCTTGGCTGAGACCTAATATGGGTCATTCACTCAAGCATCATCGTCACCTTTTATTTCCCTCGCAGGCTTCATCTTCACACTTAACCCACTGGAGTAAAATGGAGGCATAGCAAGCAGCAATATCCTTGTGAAATGGAAAGACAGGAATTGTGGAAGTCCTAGGATGAGGAATGATTAGGGAAATGATTAAGGGGAGTGGAGAGAAGGGATCTGAGGGAAAGGCAGGCTAGCAAAAGGAGGGCTCCCTTCTGATTTCTCTCTTTTACTTGGAAAATCTGGCTTTGTAAAGTGTTACAAATGGATTCAAGGTGGTTTTCTCAGTTTTTAGATCCTTTTCAATAGGCTTTTCCACTCACCTACCCACCCACTTTGTACATTCACTTGCCCAGATAGACAACTCATTTTCCTTCAGGAGTTGTTGTTTTATTTCCCCCCATAAATTCCCCTAGTTAAGGGGATAAAGGGGAAAGACTACCAAAGAATCTAGGACTGGGGCAGCTGGGTAGCTCAGTGGATTGAGAGTCAGGCCTAGAGACAGGAGGTTCAAACCCGGCCTCAGACACTTCCCAGCTGTGTGACCCTGGGCAAGTCACTTGACCCCCATGGCCCACCCTTACCACTCTTCCACCTAGGAGCCAATACACAGAAGTTAAGGGTTTAAAAAAAAAAAGAATCTAGGACTAAGGACCATGTTTCTATAGACTGATCTCAGATTAATTTATACAAGGGCTGACCAAGAAAGCATAATCTTTAAGGCAGACGGCATTATAGATACGGTTCCCCAAATGTCATTTTCTCACTTATCATCTGAGATGCTGCCTAGAGAGAATCCTATGTATGATGATGGAGAAGTCTATGGGTTTTTAGAACCCTACAGATGGTATAACTGTTCTACTTGAACAAAATCCAATAGAATTCCTTGCAAGGTGACTGGACATGAGATTTTGGTATGGATCTGAAGGAAACTGACATGATCCTTATCAATGAAGGGGAGAAATTATCTGAGGAAGGGGAAGATGAAGGCAATATTTTTTTTCTTTCTGCATGATAGGTGGGGACATTGGACTACTACGTAGAGTATAAGAATTCATTTGTCAATTCCTGAAAGCCAGGGAAAGGCTTTCTCAAAAGAAAAACCTTGATTGAAATGATTATTTAATGTCATTTCAGAGGGAGGCAAGATACACGTGATAGGAAATCGTCAACACATGCCTACTATGTTAGGGAATCTGCCAAGTGCTGAGGATACAGAAAAAAAGGTTAAAAAAAATCCTTTGCTCTTAAAATCTAATGAGGAAAGCAGTTATTTAGCACCAAGACAAACTGGAGAATCTGGGAGGGAATGTCAAAGGTGTTGTGAGGAAGGTTAATAAATGAGTATTTAGGAGACTTAGCAGGCAGGGCTGGAGAATTCTAAATGGAATGGGGAAGCGGGAAGTTGTGCTTCTCTCTCTGGGATGGACTCCATGGTGGTTGGGGACAAGTTGTAACTAACCCCTGGGAGACCTCAGAGGAAGTGGAGTTTGTATCCTGATATCCTGATATCCACAAGGAGGAAAGTCATCTGCCTGTGGGAGGTTTGGTTGAGACTTTAAAACCTAACCTGAGTTGCTGGTCAGCTCAGGTTGATTTAGACTTACCCAACCGAAGGAGTCCTGGCTGAAGACCTGGGGAAGCCGTGTCACAGCTGGATTTTGACAGGACTCAGCAGTGAGGATCCCACTTTCCTTCCTGATCTCCATTGTGCCCTGCCCTGCTATAGTTTCTAGCTTAGTGTAGATAAGTCCATTCCCTGTCCCTGAGGCTTGCCCATAGACTAGTAGAAAGAACCCCTTTTCCCCTTCTTTAGACTATAGTTTTCTTTAACTAAACCTGTGTTTATAAACCCTCTTGTCATTCGCTTGCTGGTTTCGCAGACTCCCTGGCTAGGTGGATCAATGTGGCAATTAAGGCCCAACAGTCACTCCTGTCTACTAGCATTCCCCAAGCTGCCAAACCCAGTTTCCTTAACTTGATTGGCCCCTGTCTATTGTCCATTCCTGCCTCCTACTCACCCTTCTGAACCCAGATAAAAATATATGTTAACCGCAGTTTTTACCATAAGAGAGGGAAGGCAGGAGCATCAAGACATTGGGAAAGACTTCTTACAAAAGGAAGGATTTTAGTTGAGACTTTAAGAAGGTCAAGAAAACCAAGAGATGGAGACAGAGAGGGAGAGATTACCAGGCCTGGGAACAGCCAGCAAAAAATGCAGTGTTGGAATATAGATAGGTTTGTCCAAGGAATAGCAAGAAGCTAGTATTGGATCCCAAAGTGTACAAGAGGGGAGTAAAATATTGTCATTCAGTTGTATCTCATTCTTATGACTCCATTTGGGTTTTTTTTTTTCTATTTTCTTTTATTATTATTTTTTAAACCCTTAACTTCTGTGTATTGGCTCCTTGGTGGAAGAGTGTAAGGGTGGGCCATGGGGGTCAAGTGACTTGCCCAGGGTCACACAGCCAGGAAGTGTCTGAGGCCAGATTTGAACCCAGGACCTCCTGTCTCTAGGCCTGGCTCTCCACCCACTGAGCTACCCAGCTGTCCCCCTTTTGGGGTTTTCTTTGCAAAGATATTGGAGTGGTAATCCAATTCATTTTATGGATGATGAAACTGAAACAAAAAGGGTTAAGTGAACTTGCCCAGGGAAACTGAGGTTAAATGACTTGGCCAGATTTACACAGCTACTTAAGAATCTGAGGCTGGATAAAAAGCCAGACTTTTTTGACTACAAGTCCGGGTTCTATTCAGGGCACTGAACTTCCTCCTTGAGTACTGTCATAAGAAGCCTCAAAGGCCTTTGCTAAGAATTTTGTATTGTTCAGGGGTTTGGAGATAGAATATAGAAAACTGATAATTATATTGTATACAGAGAATTGCCTATTTTATTTTAAGCCCTCACTTTCTGTCTTAGATTCAATACTATATCTTGGTTCCAAGGCAGAAGAGCAGTAAGGGTAGGCAATGGGAGTTGAGTGACTTGCCCAGGGTGACACAGCTAGGGGTTGCCTGAGGCCAAATTTGAACCCAGGATCTCCTGTCTCTAGGCCTGGCTCTCAATCTACCAAGTCACCTAGCTGCCACTCTATTTTGTTTACTGTTTTTTTCCTGGTCTGACCCTCATGGAGATTCTTGGTGGTCTAGTCTCCCCACCTCCACACAACCCTTGCTAAAGTAATAATATTCAATATTACAATAAGTTCAACATCTAATAATATAATAAATATGATAATATAATAACCATCTTAATAACTGCCATCTGTTGAGCACATTTTATAAAATGTGCCCTACGTCTCCCTATACTTGTTCTTTTCTGCTGGAAAAGATGAACAACATGTAATGTTAATATTTGGGTTTTCTCCTTCCTTCCTTCCTTCCTTCCTTCCTTCCTTCCTTCCTTCCTTCCTTCCTTCCTTCCTTCCTTCCTTCCTTCCTTCCTTCCTTCCTTCCTTC
>NC_058132.1:652040049-652054889 GCF_016433145.1 Gracilinanus agilis
AGGAAAGATTTAGCAGTTGAGTTGTTTTTTTTTTGTTCTTTAAAGGGACAAAAGACAGCAGAATAATGGGGATGGTTTTGTTCATGAAAAGAGTTTGCATGTGTTCGAATCCAGTTCCTTCCCATACAAAGCTGATTTCTCTCACTGAAATAAACTTAGACAAGATTCTGTGTTGCCTCACTTAATCCACATTTTTATTTAGATGTTTTCAGCCTTTTATCTGAAAAAGTAAATAGAGACATGGCTCAAGGATAGAGTTGGAGCATAGGGCAGTTAGGTGGTGAAGTGGGTGCTGGGTTTGGAATTGTGTAGATTCACCTTTCCGAGTTCAAATCTGGCCTCAGACCACTTCCTAGTGGTGCTTCCCTGGACAAATCACTTGACCCTGTTTGCCTCAGTTTTTCATCTGTGGAAGGAGCCAGAGAACAGACTGACTAATCGCTCTATTATCTCTGCCAAGAAAGCACTAAATGGGATCACAATGAGTCAGACACGACTGTCCAAAAACAAAAGAACTGGAAATCCAGAAACTCTCCAATTGTACCATGACCTTGGTTTGTGACTCTGGCCTCTATAGTCTAATAGGCCTGTAGAACATGGGCTTCATAACTTTTCTAGGTCCTGCATGGGATCCTTTAGCAGGGGTCGGCAATGTATGGCTCTCGAGCCATATCTGGCTCCACCTCCCTACGGGCCAGTCCGGGCTCTCACCGCCAAAAAGGTTGCCGACTGTTGCTTTAGCATTTTTGTAATGCCTATGGATTCTCTCCCCAAAATAATATTTTTTAAGTCCATTAAATAAAATACATTAAGATTACCAGGAAAATCAATATATTTAAATAGTTATTGAAATTAAAAAAACAATATTCACAAATTCCAGGTTGAAAAGCCTTACCAGTAATCAATTTCAAGTTACCAAGCACTTATTAAGTTCCTACTGTGTACCAGGCATTGTGCTAAGGATTAGAGGTAAAAAGAAAGACAAAAAAAGAGCTCTGCCCTCAAGCCACTCATGGCCTAATGGGAAAAACAATATCTGAGCACTTCTGTACAAATAGGATTCACACACGTAAGAGAAATTGGAGATAATCTTAGAGGGAAGGTTCTAACATTAAGGACTAGCTCAGGATCATAGATATAAATGGATGAAGAGAACTGTCTGAGAGGCTCTCTGATCCAATCTTCTCAAATGACAGATGAAGAAATTAAGGCACAAAGAGGTTAAGTGACTAGTATGTGGTCTCACAGGTATTAAGCATTAATGTCAGATTTTTGAATCTAGATTGGCAGGCTCTAAGACCAGAACTGTTTTCATCTGGCAAACCCAATAGCCCAACTGGGAAAAAAAAGTTTCAGGGTTTAAAAAAAAAACAAAACCTAAACAAACCCTATTTTTACTAAATTCTAAACAATTCAGACAAAGAGAACTCAATAGAGTAGAATCCATTTTTGATATTTTCTTAATTCTTAATAATCTTATGCTATAAGAGAGATGACAGACCCACTCTCTTCTGTTTTGGTCAGATGGCATTTAAAGGGTTGGGTTCTACTCTTGGCTTCATAATTTAAGACAAAGAGTTTTGATAACCTGAAGAGCATTTAGGGGAGCATAAGCAGCATGGTAGAAGGGTTTCAGGGCACTGCTACATAAAGGTGAGTGGTAGAAATTGGAAACATTTAGGTAGGAGTTGCATAGACTATGGTCCATCTGGGCCAACTGGAAAAGCTTGAGTCTATTTGTAGACTCAATACTTCACTCTCCTAGCTTAGGAGGGTCATCACAATGGAACATGACCCCTTATGTAGGACAGCCAGGCCTGTTATATTTTATTCTGCTCCCTGTCTCCCAGGATTTTCAGGTATGATGAAGCCAGTAAAGTCTCTTCTTTACCATTGGCTTGAGCCCCCACCAATTGTGTCTGCTTCATTTTTAAGGGACCAGTGACTAGCACCTTGGTTGTACTTAACTACTTAACATTGGATTATCTCTTTTACAAAGGGACATTGACTTCCAAGAGATATCAAGAACAGACCCTCAGATATTCCCCCCCACCAGCACTTGGGTGGGGTATAATTTCCTCCTTAGGCCATCTCTTCAGGGAAGGGGAAAGGGAGATTTTTTGGGGTTCAGTCTTGTTAACTCTTCATGACCCCATTTGGGATTTTCTCGGCAAAGATACTGGAGAAGTTTGTCATTTTCTTCCCCAGAAGGGGTTATTAGGCTCATATTTTAGTTCAGTTGCATTAGTTCCACCCATTGCAAGTCCTCAGGGTCTTGCTGCTGGGCTGGCTTTGATACCCACACTGGATTCTTGGACCTCCGGTTCTCCAAAGCTTAATTCTAGGGCCAGAGCAGGGCCAACACTCCCTGAAGGTCAGGGAGAGAAGAATAACACGAAGGGCAAAACATTAGGCATGCTTCTTAAAGTACAAGGTTTACGGAGGGGAGGAGGGAGAGGAGATGGCCCCAAGACCTCTCCCACGATCACGTGGTGTGAATGAAGAAGACCTTCACTCGCCTGCAGGAATGCAGCAAAAGCCTCAGCAGCCTTCCGTCAGGCACAGACGGTTCTGGCTACGTAGATAGTTCTGGCTGCATAGCTAATTGAAAAAATCTGCTCCCAATCACGTAGTAGATTAATGCAGAATGTCCACAAATGCCCCATTCCTCCAGTTTCTCAGGAACAAGGCTTCCAATGTTTTGCACATGGAGGACTTCATCTTAGGTGGTCTATGCATGCACCAAATCCCCATTACAACAGAAAATTTAGCTACCAGGCAACCTGGGACAACTTTATTTCTATGGATAATGAAGATATAGCTGAACTCATTCCTCAATATTTAACATACTTTCACCCCATCTTCCTTCTCAAAGATTTTGAACCCTGCCTTCCACTGTTCAAATCTCATTCTCCATTGACCACTTCCTCATTTTTATCCCCCTCAACACAACTTTACTATATTAAAACTGCCACCTGGGGGCAGCTGGGTAGCTCAGTGGATGGAGAGCCAGGCCTAGACATGGGAGGTCCTGGGTTCAAATCCGACCTCAGACACTTCCCAGCTGTGTGACCCTGGGCAAGTCACTTGACCCCCATTGCCCACCCTTACCACACTTCCACCCAGGAGCCAATACACAGTATTGATTGTAAGATGGAAGGTAAAGATTAAAAAAATGAATAAATAAAACATCTCGCTTCCTTAAAGGTTCAGAACATGTAGCTCCTCCTATGAGATACCTTTCTTCTTCCCCTAGATGTTTGTGTTCACTCTAGGCCGGAATTCTTCTTTAAACTTATGTGCAAATATTATAATCTCACTTGGGTATGTCTACCTCCAGAGAAAGAAGTGATAAATAGAGATAAGCAAGACATCGTTTTACATATATATCTATCTTTTTGTGTCAAATAATGCCTTCTCTAGTGTGAGGAGGGGGTGCCTGGGATTTTAAGGGAACAAATTAATCAATTAATTAATTAAAACATTAAAAAAATAAAAATCCTACTCATTAGAATATAAGCTCCTTGAGGGCAGGAACTATTGCTATTGGAACCTCATTGCGTAGCATGTGATCTTGCAGGTAGCAGAATAGGAAGTCACTTAATATGTATTTGTGGGATAGATTAAACTATTATCTTTTGCATGTTTTCAGGAAATATGAGAGAAACTCATGCAAGATGGCAGTTTCTGATTTTGCTTTACATATATAGATGCTAATTGTTGTAGATTACAAGCAGATTTCTTTCTTTTTTAAAATTTTTTATTTTTTTAAACCCCTCACCTTCCATCTTACAATCAATCCTGTGTATTGGCTCCCAGGTGGAAGAGCGGTAAGGGTGGGCAATGGGGGTCCAGTGACTTGCCACACAGCTTGTCACACAGCTGGGAAGTGTCTGAGGTCAGATTTGAACCCAGGACCTCCCGTCTTTAGGCCTGGCTCTCCATCCATTGAGCTACCCAGCTGCCCCCTAGAAGCAGATTTCTGAAAGAATAGACTGGGCACATCTCACTGAATATTATAGATTTTGACTTAAAACATCCCTCTGAGGTCATCTAGTGCAAACTCCTCCTTTTACAGATGAGTTTGAGGGAGGGCTTTACTTTTAAAGTAATATAAAGTATTTTATATTAAATTAAAATTAAATAATTATATTTATATAATTATAATATATAGAATATTATAATTATATAAACACACACATTTTATCATTCATTATTTATCTATTTGATTCATTTATGCTTTTATTATTTATTTATATTTATATTATGTTATATATGATATTATATTGATTATATATCATTATTAATATTAATACATTATATTATATACGAATATTATATTTATTTATGAATTTATTTTATATGCTGCATATACACATATTTATTATTATTATATATAATAAATAAATATTTACCATATAAATATATAAATATAGACACAAATAGCATGGCTATAAAATTAAATAATTATATCAAAATAAATAATTATATTAAATAAGAATTTAAAGTAAAATAAAATTCTTATTTTAGAATTTTTCTGTCTTCAAATCAATAATATGTTTTGATTCCAAGGCAGAAGAGGAGCAAGGGCTAGGCAACTGGGATTAAATGACTTGCCCTGGGCCACACAGCTAGGAAGTGTGAGGGTTCCACTTTCATCAACAGCCACTGAGTCCCAGGAGGAAACTTAGCCGAGCTATTTCCTGACTAAATCTAAAGGAATAACAACAGCAAACACCTGAGTGTAAGTTACCTTCCATTAAGCTACTACTTCAAAGAAAGCAATTTGAGAAAAAAATAGTTTAGAAGAGTAAAAAATACAGTGGTTCAGAATCAGTCATTTTGCCTATATCATAAAAAACAAAACAAAACAAAACAAAACAGGTTTGCCCCTTTACCTTTGAAGATGTGGAAAACACATCGAGTTTCAGAGGTGATTTCAGATGACATTTAATCAGCTGGAACATCGAGAGAAAAATGAATATATTTCTTTGAAGCATTTCTCCTAGTGGCAGACAGTATACCTCCATCCTGCCCTTACTTCAGAGTACCAGTGACCTGTATGAGAGGTAATGAGGAGGGTGGCCCATCAGAGGTGTGAAAGCTGAAGGATCAAGAGCAGGATATTATTGGGTTCCATCTTCTGACCTTGAGCTCTCTTTTCAGCATTTCTCATCTCCCCACAAGAAAGGTTCTTAACTAGTTTCGGTGTCATGGATTGTATGGCAATTTACTGAAACACTCTGGACTGCTCCCCAGAATGATGTCATTGAAGGAATAAAATAAGAAACCAACACGGGGCAACTAGGAGGCTCACTGGATTGAGAACCAGACCCAGAGATGGGAGGTCCTGGGTTCAAATCTGGCCTCAGACACTTCCTAGCTGTGTGACCCTGGGCAAGTCACTTAACCCCCATTGTTTAGCCCTTACCACTCTTCTGCCTTGGAACCAATGCACCATATTGATTCCAAGACAGAAGGTGAGGGTTTTAAAAGAAGAAAAAAGAAAAAGAAACCAACAATATATCCCAGATTAAGATTCCTGCCCAAGGAGGAAGCATTTTTGGGCCCCACTCCCTTGACATCATCTTTTACTTCTTCTAAAGAATGGTGTAGGAATCACAAGCCATGAACTTTCCCAAGATCTGTGCACTAGCCTTAGTTTACTCATCTATGAATGGGATTGAACTCATTGATCGGGAAGTGCCTTCTTTGGACTCTCTTGGCAGAGTAGGGTTGATCTCAGCATGCCTGATCTGGCTTTCTCTTGTGTGTAAGCAGATACAGGGCACGCCCATCCTGACCATTCTCAGAGGCCGACCCCATTCTAGGGCTTCCTCAACAGTATGAGCCTTTAGGTAGAAGGTGAGTTCACAGTTTGGTAGAGAAAGGTTTGGCCTTGGTCTATTTTAGACTAAGTTTGGGAACTCTGATTTCCTTAGTTTCCTCTGAGGTTTTTGGAGGCACTTTTCTTTCCCTCTCAACTTTGATTTCCATGACCATAACCCTTTGGTGTTACCCTGGAACTATATAAGCCATCAAGGTTGAAAAAGGCCTCAGGATTGACCTCATTTAGTTACTGTGTAATAGAAATAGTGCTGAATTTGGAGTCAGGAATCCCTGGGTTTGAAAAGATTTGACTACATGGAAGTTATTTAAACTTTCTAAGCCTCAGTTTCCTCATCTGTAAAATATGAAAAGCCTATAGTACTAGTGTGTGATGTATCAAAGAAATAATATATGGAAATAATTTATGATCCCCAAATCGACCCATCAGAAAACATTTATTAAAAAGCTTCTCTGTGCCAAATATGGCAGTCAATAAGTGCCTTGCAGATGTCAGTTATTATCCTAGATGTGTCAATCCTGATTTTTATGTAAGAAGAGACAATGGAATGGAGAGGTCAAGGACGACTCTGAAATCCCAAATTTTGTCATCAGCAGTCCCCAGTGCTATGGGATACACCATCAGATAACAACATTGGATCTACTTGGTTTTCTCCTATAAATTCTCAGAACAAGAAACTCGATATTTCCTTCTATGAAAATGGCATCAGAAGCCTAAGGACCTAAGGAAGTCCACTATTGGTAATGACACTCTGTACTAAAAGACTTTTTCCCCCTCCATAAATGATTTGTCACTTCCATTCCCTTTATGTATCCCCCAAATATATTCCAATATATCCCAGTGATATTCAAGGAAACATTTCTTAATCCCTTGTTTCTATTTTTTTTAAACCCTCACCTTCCATCTTGGAATCAATACTGGGTATTGGCTCCAAGGCAGAAGAGTGGTGAGGGTGGACGATGGGGTCAAGTGACTTGCATGGGGTCACACAGCTGGGAAGTGTCTGAGGCCAGATTTGAACCTAGGACCTCCCATCTTTGGGTCTGGTTCTCCATCCACTGAGCTACCCAGATGCCCCACCTTGTTTCTATTTTTAAGAAGATACAAAAATGCAGAATTCAGTCCAATCTAATGTGTTGGGCATTTATTAAAAATCTGCTTTGTTCTAAGCTCTGTGCTGGTTTAAACAAAATAGTCCTAGCCCTCAAGGACTTCTTGGGGGAAGGCAGGGAGAAAAGAGGACAATTCAAGTTTCGATTACCATCAACTTGCCCAATACATCCCAGCATGTATCACCACAGGATACACCATCTACAGAATGCCATTGATTTTCCTTCAGGAATTCTCTGTACAAGAAACTTTGACACTTCCTTCTGCAATTATGAAGTGATGCAAAACACCTCCAGTGATACAAATAATGACCTACATGTGGTTTAGTAGAAGCATTTCTGTAGTTAAAAAAAAAAAAAAGAAATCATTGCTCTGTAGCCAACTTCTAGTGAAAAAGATGAGGAGCGGATGACATATATTTTAGCATTGATATTTAAAGGAAAATCTACAGTTAGGAATCATGATGTTATAGAAAGGTACAAAACTTGTTATTGAAAGAATTGGATTTAAATCCCACTCTGAGGGAGTAGATTTTTTCTGGCGTGATTGATATTTCTAACTACCTTAAACTTTTTTTTTTTTACATTTATTTTTTTGTTTATTTTTAAACCCTTAACTTCTGTGTATTGGCTCTTGGTGGAAGAGTGGTAAGGGTGGGCAATGGGGGTCAAGTGACTTGCCCAGGGTCACACAGCCGGAAAGTATCTGAGGCTAGATTTGAACCTAGAACCTCCCGTCTCTAGGCCTGACTCTCAATCCACTGAGCTACCCAGCTGCTCCCTCTACCTTAAACTTTTAATGATTTTCACTATCACGCAAAGTGATGACTTTGATTCACATTAGCTCCAAATGATTAGCTATGTGATCATGGACATGTTGTCTTACTTTTCTGAAGCTCAGTTACAACATCTCTAAAAAGAGAAGGGTGAGCTTAGCTCGAACATTCCAAGTTCTTTTCTGTGATTCATAGATCTAGTTGTCAGTTTGGGGTATATTTCTTAGAGAGCCAAAGTTATTCTAATAGGAAAAAAAATAAATTTCTTCTTATATTCACAGATGGTCGTATATACTACAAAACTCCCCAAAAGGTAGTAATCGTGATTTTTAAAACCCTTACAATTCATCACTGGATTACAGTCCTACTTTTCCTTATACTAAGATACATAAAAATGAAACATAATCCCATATTACATATTTGGAATTATTCTAAAAACTAAAATGATCTGTTGGTTATAGGTATTTTTCAAATTTATCCCATAAGAAAATCCTGCAAAATCCTTATCAGAAAAAAATGTATTTTTCAAACTATGACAATTTTTCTTCACTTTCTATAAAAAAAAAATTCCCCAGTATTTTTTTTTTTTATGTTTTTTTTTTTAAACCCTTAACTTCTGTGTACTGGTTCCTTGGTGGAAGAGTGGTAAGGGTGGGCCATGGGGGTCAAGTGACTTGCCCAGGGTCACACAGCTGGGAAGTATCTGAGGCCAGATTTGAGCCTAAGACGTCCCGTCTCTAGGCCTGGCTCTCAATCCACTGAGCTACCCAGCTCCCCCCTCCCTCCCCAGTATTTTTAATAGATACACTGAAGTGTGAATATTAGTATATATATTTATTTGTGGCATTTGAATCTTATCTATCTATTTAAATATAAAGCAGGCATATAACTTGCCTGATTTAAACTAAGTTTTACTTTAAAAAATAAATTTATTTTCTCCATGGAAATACCCAGGTAACTCCTCCCTTCCTTCCTCCCCATTAAAGAAGGCATCATTTGATAAACATATATGTATCCATGTAAAGTATGTCCTGCTTACTTCTGTTCATCAGTTCTTTCTCTGAATGTGGACATACACTAGTCATTCATTCTTGTTTTACAGGGTGGTATGGTGCTTCTGTAGGATGGGCTTTGGTTCAAAGTCATCCCTGATTATTGCCTCAAGCTACTACTTATATATGATTTGTACAAGTGGCTAGCAGTGACTATGGCAGAGTTTATATCCTACCTGCCTACAGTGGGAGTAATAATAATATCTCTACTCCAAGGACTGTGGGCTATTAAGAAAATATTTGATTTAATATGGGGTACCAAGAAAAATGCAAATGAGGAACTGTTACTGGTCATGAAGGAACATATAAAGCAGCTTATTGAGATGAACAAAGAGATAAGAGAAGACCAAGTCCTAGACTAACACACCATAATGCAACTCAAGGTCATAGAGAAATCTCAACCAGGTGACAGCAAACCCTCCCAAGCCCACTGCAACTCCAAAGACTCCCTCTGGCAATGGCAAACAGACAGAAGCAATTGGACCCAGCACAATCTCTCTTTTCCCCATAGTGGACCAGACTCATTTACAGCCGCAGGGCAATATAGTTCACAGGAAAACCTATAAAGCTTTTACTGCCCAGGATCTAGAGGTGCTTAGGCGAAGGTTCCCAAAATATTTCCTCCCTCCTTACAAATCGTTGAAAGAATTAAAAAGGACCTTTGACCTTTTTAACTCGAGCTTCACGGACATTGAATTTTTACTGGATGAATTTTACACTCCGTCTGAAAAGACAAAGTTCCTTGAGGAAACAAGGACAAATGAAAACAAAACGATGTTTCTGTATGAGCATCACTTTCTGCAGTCATTCCAAATGTGCCAAGTTTCAGGCTCTGTTCAGATTCAGGGATATTGGGGAGAGCTGAATACACTTTAAGTAATGTGCCTTTTCCAGATGTTGGTGGTTCAGCAGGGAATACAAACCAAGGATGCTATTGCTCACCCTAATCTTAAAATAAGATCCTGGCTCTGAAGCCTGCTGCCATTAAGGCCAGCCTGCCTATTTAAATTGTGCCATACCATTCTAGTTGGGATCCATGTACCGGTGATTCAAGTTGAATGCAATTTCAGAGGTATCTATAGTGAATCTAACTTTGTGACCTTGCTCCTAGTTCTAGGATTCTCTGGTTCCTAGTCTGTCCCGTTGCCATAGGTTAGATTTTCCTAAAAATTCTGACTTGTTAAAGTCTAATTTCTCTCATGTCCTAGAGCTGTCAATCTATCAGGGTGAACAGGGAGCTATAGCATCTGCCATTGACATTAATCTAGGGTAGAATTGGGATATCTAGGTGCCTCAGTGGATAGAGGGCTCCAGGCTAGAGATGAGAGGTCCTGGGTTCAAATATGGGCTCAATAATTCCTATGAGACCCTGAGTAAGTCACTTAACCTCCATTACCTGGCCCTTATCCTTCTTCTGCCTTAGAAGTTATACTTACTATCAATTCTAAGATAGAAAGCAAGAGTTAAAAAAAATCTGGGAATTGTCCCCTTTTGGGTAGCTAAAGCTTTTCTATAGTGTCCTTGCCAGGTGAAGCATTTATTGACTGGGTTGGCCTAAGTTGCTTTCATGTTTATCAATGACCTCCATCTGTGAAACCAACTTTTACTGGAGAACTCAGGAGAAGCTGGCTTCAATGATTCATTGGTTCATGGAGGTAGAAGAGAAGATGGCTAAGAAAAAAGGCCACATCTTCAAAGTTCACCAATGATTATTTCATTTAAAAAAGCAAGCAATTTGGGTTTCAAGTGGGATCTACCTGGTGTCTCTCTGGGGTTAACAGTAATTCAATTTAACAGCAAATTATAAGCACCTACTATATGCAAAAGATAGTGCTAAGAGCTGAGTATAGAAAGGTAAAAATGAAGGAGTCCCCTCACCCAGAAAACTTGCATTAAATGGGAGTGGGTAGGAATAGAGTGGTAGCACATGTACACAGAGAAGTAACTAGCTGAAACCCAAAGGAGTCTTTGAAAAAATGGGATCTTGAGCTACTGTGAGCCTGGTGAAACCATTAGTAAATATTAACATGGAGTGCTAACATAACAAATCATATCTATTATATTCCTATGTTACACATTCTGCTATAGCTAAAAAATAAAATAAATGGAAACTTTAAAAGTTTTTATTAATCACCTATTATATTTCAGGCACTATCTTATTGCTAGAGATACAAAAAAAAACACACACAACAAAAATAAAACAATTCCTACTGTTTATCTTTTATCAGGGGAGTTCTTACACAAACAAGTAAATATAAGAGACCTACAATATGAATGAAAAACACTTATTTATGGTACCTTTGCCATCCCAATGGCTTTCCATTTAATAATAGCTTACATCATTCTAATACAATAGTCTGCGATGGAAATATTTAATTAACCCTATTAAATAGAGAAGGATTTGGACTTAGTGGATAGGATTGGAATCCTTATTTTGCCACTTTCTTTGTCTGTGAGTCAATCAGTCCACAAACATTCAGGAGCTCTTTGGCTCCTGCTTCTTTTCATGCGTAATGGTTTAGACCAGTGATGGGCAAACTACAGCCCATGGGACAGATGCAGCCCCCTGAAATGTTTATCAGGCTGGGGGACATTATTCCTAATCTGATGAATACAATGAATAGGATACAATACAGTGAAACTTGGAAAGAATTGCCTTAGAAACAGACTGACGGATGAGCATTTCCTTTCTTTTGGCTCCTCTTTAAAAAGTTTACCCGTCACTGGGTTAGAGGATAGGATTAATGAAGTGCGAGGATCAGGATGTGATGGATTGCCATTGCTGTACTTCAGACACCATGGAGTCACAGGATTGGAGTCTATGGCTCAGTTTTGACACTGGGTGACTTTAGTCAAGTCCCTTCACTTTTCTTCACCTCAGAGGCTTGGGGTAGATGACCTCTAAATGTTCCTTCCGTCCAAGATCCTCTGATCATCATGTTAACTCTAAAATTCTTTTTAGCTAGCCTTCCTCCCATCCCACGTAGGTTTTCATTCCTCTTCATCCCAGCTTTCATGTAGACATGGAGTGAATCCTCCTAACATTCAGGTCTAACCATGCTCAAAATCCTTTTGATTTCATGACAAAATATAGATTTGCAGTTAAAATTCTTCACCATCTGTGCCTAAAGAGCTTTCTAGTTTCCACTATCTATATGTTAGACTCTAGGATACATGAAGGATGTCTTTAGGTCACTTCAATCTGTCTGTTGGATGGTTATTGGGGAGTATGAAATACTCCAATCTTCTTGAGCCAAAGAATTCTCAACAAGTTTAATTTCATTGTTGCTGACTTGGGTGAGATATTGAAAGTCTGTTTCCCTGTTAAGAGGGTCTCAATCATGATAATGTCACTTTCAACTACAGTACCGAAGGTTTGTATGAGGATTTCCTCCCATAGTTCTTGGGCACCCACAGACGATCAATAGTATCAATATAATTAGGGATTTTGGTCAAGAAGGCTGCCTTTTGATATAAGATATTGCCAACATAACTATAGGGAACAGGATCTACTTTATCCCTGACCTGCAAGCAGAGAGAAACCTGCACATTCTACCTCTTTGGTAGTAGAAGGGATAAAACATTTTAACTTGACTGAAATACAATAGAACCTTTCCAGGATACAGGAGCAATTGGTTGGGCATTACCAGGAGGTGGTCTAGGTAATCAAGAACTTGAGGTAGACTTTTAAGAAAAAAGTCATGTGGAGCAGCTAGGTGACTTAGTAGATTGAGAGCCAGGCCAAGAGATGGGAAGTTCCAGGTTCAAATCTGACCTCAGACACTTCCTAGCTTTGTGACCCTGAGTAAGTCATTTAACTCCCATTGCCTAGCCCTTACTGCTCTTCTGTCTTGGAACCAATAAACAGTACAATATAAGACAGAAGATATGTTAAAAAAAAAAAAGACATGAGAGACATTATTATGTTAGGCCAAAGATTGTTGGACATAGACAAGAACAGAAAAGAAAAATAAGACTCCTGGAGCATCTACTCATATATCAATAACTGGCTGGACCTGAAGACATGCCATAACAGCTTAGAACAAATGGAAAAACCCAAGTTGGGTCTTTCCAGGTTTTGATCTAAGAGTAAGCTGATGGTTGAGGTTGAGGCCAATGGTTGGTTTCTTATAGTTCTAGCTAGGAATGTTTCCTGGTTGTGCCTAAGTTCACATTTGTTTCTATTATTATTATTTTATTAATTAAATATTTTTTTAAAGAACCCTTACCCTCTGCCTTAGAATCAGTTCTAATATAGAAGAGTAGCAAGGAGTAGGAAAATTGGAATTGAGTTGCCCAAGTCACACAGCTAGGAAGCATCTGAGGCTAGATTTGAACCAGGTTCTACTAATTCCTAGCTTGGAGCTCTGTCTACTGTGCTATCTAACTGGCCCCATTTAATTTAATTTTATTTCATTTTAAATTAATTAATTAATTAATTAATTAAATTAATTCAGAATATCTCTCTACAGTTACATGATTCATATTCTTTCCCTTCCTTCTTCCCTGCCCCCTCCCGTAGCCAATGAGCAATTCAACTTGGTTTACTTGTGTCATTGATTAAGACTTATTTTCATATTATTAATATTTGCTCTAGGGTGATTATTTAGAGTCTACATTCCCATCCATGTCCCCATTGATCCATTTGATCAAGCAGTTGTTTTTCTTTTGTGTTTCTATTCCCACAGTTCTTTCTCTGGATGTGGAGAGCATCTCTTTCCTAAGTCCCTCAGAATTGTCCTGGAGAGTCTGGATAAGATCTCTCTGAATTCCTGGCCAGATCTCCGTCCAAGATTGGGAAGCTGAGCCAGGGAAAGACACTCTGGTCTGGGTTAACCTTCTAAATTTATAGATGAGGGGGCAGCTGGGTAGCTCAGTGGATGGAGAGTCAGGCCTAGAGACAGGAGGTCCTGGGTTCAAATCTGGCCTCAGACACTTCCCAGCTGGGTGACCCTGGGCAAGTCACTTGACCCCCATGGCCCACCCTTACCACTCTTCTGCCTTGGAGCCAATACACAGAAGATAGAAGGTGAGGGTTTAAAAAAAATAAAAAATGAATAAATTTATAGACAAGGCCATGGGGGCCTGGAGAGATTCAGCGTCCTGCCCCAAGTCACACGGTTAGGTCAGACAAGGGCTACGACGAGAATCCAGGCTCCTGGACCCCCAGGCTGATGCTTTCTCTGCCACACCACAGGCTTCTTTCCATCTTGCATTCAGTTTCTGACCAACTGAGAAGGACAAAACCCCTTGATACAGAAAGCTGAAGTCACACAGTCAAATCTTTAAAGGTGGGAGCGTGTTCCTTGCCTGAGGAAACCAGGACAAACAGCATGTGGCCCCTCTTCCGGGGGATTGGTCCTAGCTGTGAAAGAGGCCTCTGGCAGCCCCCCTTCTCCCTCAGTAAGGCAGCCCAGGAGCTCCAAGTGCTTTCATCATCCTGGCCACCTTGTTGCAGCTGGAGCCTGAGGCGTTCTAATTAGGAATTTACACTCACGTGTGACCATCTACAGATGGAACATCAGAACCCCTGACCCCAGAAGCAAATACATACCCCCGATGAAGACATGGATGAGCACATACCCGCAAGCACACACAGACTCTCTCTCTCTCCACTCCTCCTTCCTCCACCCAGCCTTTCTTCTTCCAGAATTTCATACTCTCCAGCCTTCTAGGCAGCTCCAACTAGAGGAGAATTAGATGAAAGGAGGCCGCAGGGTGGAACTGGAGTCCAGGAGCATGACTGGACTCGAGCTGGCTCAGCCTGCTGTTTTCTTTCAAGTGTAAGAAAGAGTACCATAAAAGAGGGGGAAAGGTTAAAACCAGAAAGCTGAACAAACAGGGGAGAGGCAGCAAGGAGCCACCATCTTGGAAACATCAAGGCTCATCCAGGCCAGGCCTGCTGTGTTGTTCATTTTGAGGGAGGCTTCCTCCTATTAGAAAACTTTGGAGTTTATAGAAAGAAAGAAAGGAAGAAAGAAAGAAAGAAAGAAAGAAAGAAAGAAAGAAAGAAAGAAAGAAAGAAAGAAAGAAAGAAAGAAAGAAAAAAGAAAGA
>NC_058132.1:652058922-652088846 GCF_016433145.1 Gracilinanus agilis
CCAGATTTGGGGTGTGTTTTTGTTTGATTAATCTTTAATTTTAAAAGCTTAGTAAAAAAAAAAAAGGAAAATTTAGAAGTCCTATTATGGGAATTAATCCTCTCTAGACTAAAAAAGTAACAGGTTTATCTGGTATCCATCTCTCTGGCTACTAGTCTCCTGTTGTAAGCTGTAAGTGTTGCTTATATAAAATGTTCTGGAAATGATCTTCCAAAAGAAAAGCTGGAAGAATAAGGAGAAGCTGAAATTTAGAGGAGAGAGCTGAAAAAAGGGAATTTGCAAGGTCATTTGACTAAGGTGAGCAGACAGAAAAGAGAAGGTCCTTTGTCATTTTCTGCTCTGAAAGCTCAGAGAACACAGTTTCAATACAATGAAAATTGGCAAAGACTGAAATGGTCAATATTGGAGGGGATGTGGTAGAGGGAAGGCTGATGGTGTAAAGTGCTTTAACTGTTTGGGAAAATAATCTGAAACTACAGGAAGTATTCCTTATACACTTCATGCCCTTTGACAAAGCATTCTTCCTTCTGGTCAAGAGTGATCTCTTGACCTCTTGGAGATATATATATATATATATATATATATAAACTAAATGTTTTATATATGTAATATATATATATTATATATGTAATATATATAAACTAAATGTTTTATATATATAAACTAAATGTTATATATAATATATATATATTATATATGTAATATATATATATAAACTAAATGTTTTATATATATATATAAACTAAATGTTTTATATATATATATTATATTAAAAAACCTGCCTTCTGTCTTGGAATTGATACTGAGTATCATTTCAAAGGTAGAAGAGAGGTAAGGGCTAGGCAATCAGAGTTAAGTGACTTGCCCAGGGTCACACAGCTGGGAAGTGTCTTAGGACAGATTTGAACCCAGGTGCTCCCAACTCCAAGCATGCTACTCTCTCCAAGGTGTTACCTAGCTTCTCCTATAACTGTACTTTTAAAATGTCAGCAGAAAGCAGGTAGCAAAGAATCTATTGGTGGGGAAATGGCAGAACAAATTGTGGATTGTGAATATAATATAATATTATTGTGTCATTAGGAATAATGACTATGAAGACTTATGGGAAATGTGGGAAGATTTGTATGAACTGATACAGTGTAAAGAAAGAACATCCAGAAGAATAATAGAGATGAAATGAATGAAATTATAAACGTATAAATGAAACTAAAACATTCTACCAACGAAAGATAATGCTAAAAGAAGCTTTTCTCAGGCTGAATATCATGTCTACTTTGGGTTCCAAAGGTCAAATGATGAAATGGTCAAACACCCTCCTCTTTGAGTACAGAATTTTGTATAGATTGACAAGTATCATCATTTTAACTGTTTTTCATTCATTCAAGGAAAGTTCCATTAGAGTGGGGTTCCGATTATCATACTGATATTAATTAGTTCTTAAATAGAGCTTTAAAGCTCATGTATTGCTTTACCTATTGTCTCATTTTACCCTACTTGATCAGACTATGTTGAGAAGTAACAAATAAAAGCAACACACTTCAGTCATTTTATTTTTTATTATTTTTTAGGCAATGGGGGTCAAGTGACTTGCCCAGGGTCACACAGCTGGGAAGTGTCTGAGGTCAAATTTGAACCCAGGACCTCCCATCTCTGCGCTGGCTCTCAATCCACTGGGCTACTCGGCTACCCAGCTGCCCCCCCTCAATCATTTTACAGCTAGTGATTATGATCCCATTAAAAAAAAAATCCTGATTGGAAATGTGAATTAAGGTTTACAGTAGAAGATCTATGTGACCTTTCTCTGTTTTTGTTGTTGTTGTTAGGGTGACCATTCAGAGAGTCTTAACTGAAATTTAAATGATAGTCTTCAATTTTGGGCCAAGCAAAAGTGAATTTAGACCTCACTTCCTTTTCTGAATCTTGCAAATCCCTTGAAGGGGGATGGTAACAAGTACCTCATCTGTTATGGATGTTAGCATGGGAGGAACAGAAAGGAAGTTCTTTAGGTATCTCGGGCAAAATCTTTTTGCAAAATGGAAACATTTTCTTCCTGGACTAACTCAGAAAAAAGTAGCTCTAAAACTCATTTGCAGCCTCAGAATTAGAGACATATTTTATTGTGGGCAAAGGTACAAACAGGTTTTTTTTCCTCTTATGAAAAAGCCAAATCATAGACAGAAAATTTGGTCATGGAATGGGACAGACATAAGCAAAAAGCTAGGAGGCCTGATTTGCAAGTTAACATTGCTCTGAGGGCTCAAAATTCATATTATTATTTGGAGGTACAGAGTGCAAAGAAAACCAGACTTGGAGTTCAGAGGAACTAAATTTGACTTCCAGGTCTGCTGTTGACTAGGTGTGGGAGCCTGGGCAAATTACTTAGTCAAGCAGGTCAAGGTCTTTGAAATCATCTCTTCCTTTTCTTCCCTCTCTCAGATGGGCCTCAGTTTCCTCATCTTTGAAATGAAGACGTTTGGCTAGTTGTCTCTCTACGATTCCTTTTAGCTCTAAAGCCTATGGTTTGGGGACATTCTTTCCCATTTAGAAAACAGATGGCAGAAGCCAGTTTAGCATGGGAGCTTTTGAATTCTTAGAACAACAGTTTTTTTGTTTTTATTTTTTCTCACATGCCTGGGACAAATGGTTCATTTAACTTAGCTTTGAAGTGAGCCATTTGTAATCTATGGAGGCAGGATCTAATTAAAGACCTCCCCACCTGAAGGTTTGTGACCAAGGTGTGAAAGTACTCAACACCACTTAAATAAAAGCTCTAACTCTCTGGAAGTGTGACCAGTGCAGGAAGCCACTTGGCTGAAGGCTTGAAGCCAGCCACCTTAACATTCATCGTCCTGATCCTAAGTTTTCTCTCTTTAAAATAAAATGAATTTAAATTAATTTTTTCACATGTTTTTTTCTTTTAAAAAATGAATTAAAATTTAAATTTAGCAAACATAAAAAAAAAGAGGAACAAACTTGTCCCTCTGTCTCCTCTCTCCCTTCACTTTTTCCAGCAAGTTAAAAAAAAAAAAGATCTCAATATATACTTGTATGATCTAGCAAAACAAATCACCACATAAAACAAATGTGCCTGTATTTTAAGTTTATCACATTTCTTGGAGGAGGTGAGATGTGTTTTTCATCTTTTTTTATGGGGGGGGGACTTGTGATATATTATTATTATTATTATTTTAACCCTTACCCTTCTGTCTTGGAGTCAATACTGCGTATTGGCTTCAAGGCAGAAGAGAGGTAAGGGTAGGCGATGGCGGTCAAGTGACTTGCCCAGGGTCACACAGCTGAGAAGTGGCTGAGGTCAGATTTGAACCTAGGACCTCCCAGTCTCTAGGCCTGACTCTCCATCCACTGAGCTACCCAGCTGCTCCCTTGTGATATATTATTGATCAGAGTTCTACAGTCTTTTTTTTTTTCTCTCTACAGTCTTTCAATGGTTTTCTTTATAAATTTTTATTATACAGAATAGATGGTTCTAATTGTCCTGCTCATTTTGCTCATTTTGTTTTTCAGAGATGGATTTTGTCTCTCATCCAGAGTGGAAGTGCAGTAGCAAACACAGCTGATCTCCCCACGGATGGCCGTGAAATTTTGACCTGCTCCGTTTCTGTCCTGGGTTTGTTTCCACCATCTTCAGGTAGCCTGAAAGAACTCTTTCCCCAGGACTTAATTATGTTGGTGTTTGACTTTCTTCGGACCCCAAACTCAGCTCAGATAGGAGAGGTTACAAGGATGCCCTCCTGCTCCCACCTTCTCTCTGCATTGGTCCATAGAAGTCTTCCTACTTTCTTTTTTAAATAACCCATTTCATCATTTCTTATAGCAGAAACATATTCCATCACATCCACATACCACAATTTCTTTAGCCATTCCCTTATTGAGAAAACCCTCTTAGTTTCCAATTTTGAACTACTACAAAAAAAGGGCTCTCATACAGATTTTGGTATATATAGACTTTGTTTATCTTTCTTCCGTTTATTTAGGTTAGAGGACTAGTAGAAGTATTTTGGGGTTAAAGGATATTCACAGCTTGATCATTTTGTGGGGCATAATGGCTTTCCCAAATGGCTTTTCAGAATGGATGGATTCACAAGCCCATCACCAGTCCTCTAATATGCCCACTTTCCTGCCGCTCCAATAGCATTTCTTCTTTCCTTCTTTCATCATCTTTTCCAGTCTTGTAGGTTTAAGGAAGAAATTCAGAGTAGCTCTACTTGCATTTCTTTAATTATTAGTGATTTGGGGCATTTTTTTCACATAGTTGTTCATAGCTTACATTTTTTACTCTGAAAACTCCTGTTCATATCCTTTGGCTGCTTATTTGTTGGAGAATGGCTCTTAGTCTCATAAATTTGAATCAGTTCTTTATTCTTCTTGGATATGGGAAATGTGTCAAAGAAAATGGTAGCAAATATTTCCCCCGAGTTCTTTCTTTTCTAATTTTTAGTATGTTGTAGTTGACAAAACCAAATTTTCTAGACACATCTACAGAGTTGAAATTAAATTTCACCAAAAGTTTATATATTAAAACATGTAATATTATACACATATATAGATAGAATAATTCTCATTTTCCAAAAGGTTGAATGAATACTATTTTTAACAGAAAGCATTTATTAGGCACCAATTGTGTGAAAGGTCCTAAGGATAGAGAGACAAAAATGAAAACAATCTCTGCCCTGAAAGTGTTTATATTCTCTTGGAACAGAACAGAATGTGCTTAATTCAATATTTCATTCAAAAAAAGGTAATGAAATGAATAATGCAATTTAAGATAGCTTTAAATAGATTTATAGATAAATAGATTTAGAAATTTTGCTGCTTTGGAAGGAGAGAAGAAGACCTAATTTTGAACTCTTTTTATAGCTTTGTCTTTAGTGAATGATGAATGGGGCAATGAAATGTTGAATGACTCTCCTAGCCAGTATGTGTCAAAGGCAGGACTCAGAGCCAGGCCTTCTTGGCTCTGAGTTCAACTGTCTCCATAATGCCACAAAATAATAATAGCTGGCATGATTGTAGAACTTTAATATTTCCTGAGTACTTTATATACATTATATAAGTAATGAGTTTCACAATGAATGATTGGAAGCTAGATACGATTCTTTTTTTATAGATGAAGAAACCGAGGCTTACGTATGCTCAAGATTCCAAACTATGGAGTATTAGAAGATGAATATGTCTTCTTGTCTCCACCCCCAATACTCTGATAACCACTATATAGCACTGCCTTTGAAATATGTACTGACTTTAAAGAAAACACACCCACACAAGGAAACTTTACCTTCTGTCTTAGAATCAATACCAAATAGCAATTCCAAGAAAGAAAAGCACTAAGGACCAGGCCAGTAATGGTGAACCTTTTAGAGACCAAGTACAGCTTTCATGCCGCATGTGAGCCTCCCTCCTACCCCAGACAGGGGAGGGAGAAAGTGCTACCATTGGACTGCTGGGCATAGGGGTGGGTGATATAAAAAATGTCCTCAGGTGCATTGGAGAGGGGTAGGGAAGCAGCCCCCTCTGGTACACATACCATAGTTTTACCAACGTGGGCTAGACAATTGGGATTAAGTGACTTGCCCGGGGTCACATAGCTAGGAAATGTTTGAGGGCAGATTTGAACCCAGGAACCCCTACCTTCAGGCCTGACTACCAATCCACTGAGCTACCTAGCTGCCTCCTACATATTGACTTTTAATAATTTTTAGTTTTCTTCATTTATAAAAGATAGGAGCAGTTCTGGGTGGCCTCTGAGGTTCTTTCTAGCTCTAGATCAATAACGCTAAATTGTCTATGCCCTTCTCCCTACCATACATACTTTGTGCATCAGTAACCAAGAAAATTCCGACTAGAATGTACATTGGCTTAGAGGGCCATAAGCAGATTGATCATTGGTAGTTCAAATTCTTCCTCATTAGTATAACAAATGACCTTCCAATGGGGTTGCTCCTTAGTCTGCTGCTATTCACAAAGTCATACATTGATTCCAATATATTGGGTGAGCTTTAAGAGAGCACAAGAGGAAGCAATCCTCAAGTATGAGAAAGGACAAAGGGCCTATAATTTGGAATACAGGGGAAAAGAGAACCTGTATGAATAACCTCACCTCTGCAGTGAAGCATTAAAATATGAATTGTCTAGTTAATCTGTTAAACTCTTAAGAAGGGGGTAGCTGGGTGGCTCAGTGGATTGAGAGTCAGAGGTGGGAGGTCCTGGGTTCAAATCTAGCCTCAGATACTTCCTAGCTGTGTGACCCTAGGAAAGTCACTTAACCCCCATTGCCTAGCCCTTACCACTGTTCTGCCTTAGAACCAATATCCAGTATTAATTCTATGATGGAAGATGAAGGTTTAAAAGAAAAAAAAAAGCCTTTAAGAAAAGGGGGGACATACCTAGCTCCCTAAGGGGCACTATTCAACCCACACCCATTCATTTCACCAATATCAATGAGGTGCCTCCTGTGTGCAGATCACTTTGCTAGTTGTTGGGGAAGGAGATGGCATGGAAGATGTGGATAAGATCTCTGCCTTTCTGGTACATAATATTTAATAGGGTAAAAGTGACATAAAATATTCCATGGTAAGTGCACTAAAATGTGGCAAAACAAATTACAGCGGGAGGTCAGAAGGGAAGAGTTGTTACCATTAAACGGGAAGGTCCTTGAGGGCAGGGACTGTCTTTTGCTTTTCTTTGAATCCCCATTGCTTGGCACAGTGCCTGGCATATATCAGGCTCTTAAATGCTTACTGAACTGACTGACTATTGATCTGGAGGCCACTGGAAGACTCCCTGGAGGAGGTGAGATCTGAGTAGCACTTTAAAGGATGTGAAGAATCTAACAAGGGAGACCTAGAATTTCACACCTAGGGGAACAGTGCAAGCAAGGACACACAGTGTGTACAGGGGACAAAGAATAGTGGAGGCTGGTGGGAGGACAAAGTGTGAGGAGGAGATAAGGGGGAGAAGTTCTGAGAGGGATTCCTTAGACTGTGAGCTCCTGGAGGGCAGGAACTGATTTTGCTTTTCTCTGTATCCTTAGTTAACTACTTGGTGCTGGGAATAACATGATTAATAAACACTTGTTGAATTGATTTTTATTATCAGGCAAAGGAGGCTGGATTTTGTCCTGTAGGCTGATCTCAAACTGGGAAGCTAGGTGGTGAATTGAATAGAATGCTAGGCCTGGAGTCAGGAGGATCTGAGTTCAAATCTGACCTCAGACACTTCCTAGTAGGGTGACCTTGGGCAAGTCACTTCATCCTGTTTGACTCTGTTTTTTCATCTATAAAATGCACTGGAGATGGAAATGGCAAACTACTCCAGTATCTCTGCCAAGAAAACCCAAATGGGATAACGAAGAGACGGACACCATTGAAATAAGTGAACAAAAGCAGTAACAAATGCTCCAACTTGGGCTCCCTGCATGTAGGGCCCAAGCTTTAACCCTTATAAATGGCTGCCCCCTTTACAGTATTGGGGCTGTGGGGAATAGCCTTCTGTAACACTCCTATCAAATCTAGCCATCATCTTTCAAGCCTTCACCTAATCCCGGACACCAGAAGACAAGACGCAGGATGCTGCTCGGCCCTTCTTCGAGCCCTGTTACTAGTGGAGAGCTTGAAGCCAGTGAAACAACCAATAAAACTATTGGCAAAAATGTGAAGGAGCCTGGCTCTAAACCCACCTAGTTCCATAGTTTGCTCAATCTTGTCATAGCCTTCGCACCCAGAGCATCCCATCCCACCACAAATAATTCCAATTCCTGCCGCTTCTCATTGAACTTCCAAAATGAGGCTTGGGAGACCCCTTGGTTTGGGGCATCAGAACCATGTGAAAATGGGACTCGGTCCTTGGAGCTGTCCAAACACACGGCTATCCTTTACAAATACATCACCAGAGCAATGCAACTCCTTTGCCTAACGGATACGCCATCAATCGTAATGATATTGAAAAGTCCAGAGCTTTGCAACTCCAATCAGGTGGCTCGATTCAAAGTCTTTGCCCTGTTCCTGTGTGGGTCGGAACCCTGCTGTGGGGCCTTAGGAAGCACGCTGTTAACCTGGCCTGGAATCGCTGCAGAAGCAGCAGGCCCTGGATGACTGGGACCCACAATGACTCATTATTGCCAAATCCACAAGGGAAGCCAGATTTCCCAGCAAGCCAAGTCTGCTCCTCTGCCGAGTGCAGGGAAGTTGGGAAGGAACAGAGGCATCGGGCCTGGCCGGCGGACAACGAGAGTTGCCAGAGAGCAGAATCCAAGTCTCCAAGGATGGTACTAAGGAGAGATGACTAAGCTGAGCAGGACAGATGGAAGGGGGACCTGGAACCCAAGTTACTTTGTGATTGCTAGAATCACGCTGAAGTTGGATGGGGATCATCATGGTGGGCCATTGCTCTGAGGAGATGTTGAGTCACAGGTCATGGTAGTTTGCAGACTGGTGGCTGTCCCTCTCTGACAGCTGAAAAAAGGGAAGCCCAGCTAAAGTGCTCTGACTTGTGTAAGCTTGAACAGATGGAAAGTGTCAGCTCTGGATCGTAAATCCAGATCCTCAGAGGTTCTGCTATGTGCCACCTGTGTGATTTGGGGCAAACCTCTTTAAACTCTCGGACGCTCAGTTTTCTCTTCTATAAAGTAAGAGAGGTCAGCCCTCGTTGGCTCTGAAGTCTGTGTTTCTGTTATTTTCTAAAAGAGTGGCCATAGTTACTAATGACATCTACTGCAGAGGCATGGATAGGATGCAGTCTGCATCTGTAGAGGGAGGGACCATATGGACTAGACTGCTGATCCCTGATGAGCTGAAGAGGTGGGCAAGCTTTTCTGAAAGGGTCATTACTGTTCTAGCAGGATTACTAGCAACAGCCTTTAGTACCTTTTTATTTTTTTTAACTCCTTACCTTCCATCTTGAAGTCAATACTGTGCATTGGCTCCTAGGTGGAAGAGTGGTAATGGTAGGCAATGGGGGTCAAGTGACTTGCCCAGGGTCACACAGCTGGGAAGTGTCTGAGGTCAGATTTAAACCCAGGACCTCCCAGTCTCTAGACCTGGCTCTCAATCCACTGAGCTACCCAACTGCCACCTCTAGTAACTTCTTGAGGTTTATCTGAGGCTAAGGGTGGGAAAGGGGGACCCAAGTTGTATCTTCTGGAGGGAAAGAGGAGAATGAAATTCCTGACAAGGTGTGAAAGATGAGTATGACCATCAGGTCTGAATAGTTCTTTTGTATGCCCTTGGTATTCTGACTGACTCCTAGGCACATTGTCCTGGGTAATAACATTCTTAAAGAACTTAACCTTTAACTGGGAAAAGGGTGGCAGAGGGGTGACAAAGGGTCAGTTGAATAGGACTTGATCCTCATTGGTGGAGATCGATTATTCAAATTCCTCCACTTGGGTTAAAAGTGGATGTAGTTGGTAAGGATGGGAGAGAAGAGATCCAAGCTCTTCTGGCTTCCTGCATTGAGAAAGAATCCAACATTTCTTCAGGTCTCTGAAAAGAGAGAGATTGGGAGGAAGCTGGCATGTAGAGAACTTCCATCATGTCCATATTCTCATTATTTTATCCCAGAGACTGGGGGAAGTTTCTCCTTGGGAGAGATCTGAAACTCTTGGTTGAGCCGAGTCAGTTCCTTCCCAGTGTACTCTGGGTATTGTCTAGCGGGCATTCTCTATTCATTCTTTCTCTGACTTCTGTTTTGCTGTCGACTTGGATCAATATTTTTGTTGGTGGTGGAGTTTTGTTTGTTTTGTTTTATTTTTGAATTTGCTGTGTGTGTTTGTTGAATTTGCATTTGGTAGGAAGGAAGTCAAGTCTTAGGGGCCTCTTTCCCCATTTATCTATAGCAATGAGGAGTTTAGCATGTATCTAAAAATAACTTCCTCTAGATTGATATTTGAGGAAGAAGCTATAATTTGAATCTAGTACCCCCCTTTCCTCCCCCCACTCTTCTAAGAAGAACTGAGTGGCCAAACTTTGGACGCAAGCTCCTACTTCCTGTCTTGATAGGAGTTCAAGTCTTCCCATTGGAGAATGGTGGGGAAGATGTTAGAGTGATCTATTCTTGCCTCCCTGTGAGTCACATCTGGCACATGTAATCCATATTGGCAATATCAAAACAGAAACCCCCACACCCACACTAAAACCAAGTATGCATTTACATTATATATGTGTCAATTTGTATGTGGATATATGTATATATATGCACATATGTATGGATATGCATGTGTTTATGGTTCTCTAATGTCCACTATTCTAGATGAGATATTTTTTGAATTTTTATTTTTTTAGAAAAAATTTCCATGGTTACATGATTCATATTCTTATTTTCCCCTCCATTCCCAACTCTCCCCTACCCCTACCCGCCTCCCCGTAGCTGACACGCATTTCTAATGGTTTTAACATGTGTCTAGATGAGCTTTTTTAAAAATAAATTTTCTTTTTTAGAAAAGTTATCATGGCTCCCTGATTCATGTTCCTACTTTCCCTTTCAACCCTGACCTCCCCCCCACCTCCATAGCCAACACACATTTCTACTGGTTTTAACATATGTCATTGATCAAGACCTTTTTCCAAATTGTTGATAGTTGCATTGGTGTGGTAGTTTCCAGTCTACATCCCCAATCATGTCCTCCTCAACCCGTGTGTTCAAGCAGTTGTTTTTTCTTCTGTGTTTCCACTCCCACAGTTATTTCTCTGAATGTGGATAGTGTTCTTTCTCATAAGTCTCTCAGAATTGTCCTGGGTCATTGCATTGTTGCTAGTACAGAAGTCCATTACATTCAATTTTACCACAGTGTATCCGTCTCTGTGTACAATGTTCTTCTGGTTCTGCTCCTTTTGCTCTGCATCAATTCCTGGAGGTCTTTCCAGTTCACATGGAATTCCTCCAATTGATTATTCCTTTGAGCACAACAGTATTCCATCACCAACAGATACCACAATTTGTTCAG
This sequence comes from Gracilinanus agilis, assembly GCF_016433145.1. Lineage (NCBI taxonomy): Eukaryota > Metazoa > Chordata > Mammalia > Didelphimorphia > Didelphidae > Gracilinanus > Gracilinanus agilis. The sequence continues at coordinate 652,069,883 of NC_058132.1, forward strand.
CCATTCCCCAATTGAAGGGTGTACCCTTCTTTTCCAGTTTTTTGCCACCACAAAATATTTGGCAGCTATAAATATTTAGATGAGATTTTTTTTAAATCACATAATCCTCAGATATTATAGCTGAAAAGTCCTGGAGAGATAAATCAATAGAGTCCCTTCTTTGGGATATATTGTAGACTAACTCATTTATTTTGACTTAAATAGCTACAAATAGAAGGGGGGAAAGCTAGGTGGTTCAGTGGATTGAAAGCCAGCCTAGAGACTGGAAGTCCTGGGTTCAAATTTGGCCTCATACACTTCCTAGCTGTGTGACCTTGGACAAGTCACTTAACCTCCATTGCTTGGCTCTTACTGCTCTTCTGCCTTTAGAACCAATTCATAGTATTGATTTTAAGACAGAAGATAGGAGTTAAAAAAAAAACAACTACAAGCATGTAATGAAAGCAATAGCTATGACTCCCAAGATGCTTTTGCTGCTACTTGTATTCAGTATCAATAGGCAATCTAAACACCAGTCTCAGATCCAGTGGGGACCTCTTCTAGAGGAGAATGTAGAAGGGTGCTAGTAAAATGCTTAACTAGAAGAAAGAAGGGAATTAGTATTCAATGTGCTAAGAATTTTCTGCAAATATTATCTCCTCTGATACTCACAACACTGAGATGTAGTTGCTATTATTAAGCTCATTTTACAGTTGGGGAAACTGAGGCAAGCAGAAGTTAAGTGATTTGCCTGGATCATATAGCTAGTAACTGAGGCCTATTTTGAATTCAGATCTCCCTGAGGTGCGGCCCTGTGCCGCATCCACTGTGGCACCAAAAATAAAAGCACACACTTCTAAGTTTAATTTATACTAATAACATTCTCTCCATTGAGATAGTTAGCAAAATTGTAAGTCAAGCCCTGATTTTGTATCGTTTTCTGATTTTTAAGTATTCAAGTATCTAGGAATCTATCTACGTATCTATCTGTGTCAGTCTATCTATGTATCCATCCATTCATCTATCTTTGTATCTATCAATGTATGTATCTATGTATCTCTCTCGCTGTCTCTCTCTCTGTCTCTGTTTGTCTCTTTCTCTCTGTCTCTCTCTCCCTCTCTCTTTCTCCCTCTCTCTCCCTCTTTCTCTCTCCTTTTTTCTCTCTCCCTTCCTCTCCCTCTCCCTCCCTCTCCCTCCCCTCTCTCTCTTCCTTCCTCTCTCTCTCCCTTCCTCTCCCTCTCCCTCCCTCTCCCTCTCCCTCCCTCTCCCCTCTCCTCTCTCTTTCATCTGTTGCTAGCGGGCACTAATTTAGCAGAAAGCTGAGCATGGGTGCTGCTTTAAAAAAGGACCTACTGAAGGTACAGCCCTGATGTAACACTTGCTGGCATAATTTAGGGTCACAACCTGAGCAGCCACTGCAGAATGGAGCAACTGGAACAGGATTGGGAATAAGAAGGAGGGACAAGAGAAGGGAAGCCATATTGAATAGTGGGCAGGAGAAAGAAAAAGTCATGGAGGACATTGACATGGCAGGGGTTGCTGAACCAAAGCCCCAGATGAGGTTCTAGAGCTTGAGACCCAAACAGGGAAGCCTAGGAATATCTCAAAGGAAAATGTTGTGTGAATGAGCATTTCAGATTGATATTTTGGTAGTCCAGGGGTTTTCAAGAAGGGATTCTTGTAAGCCACAGTCAGAGAAGAGAAGCAAACAAGTCAAGATTTTTTACTCAAAATAATCCACCCCCTCAAACCACTGGCTCCCTGGTCAGCTGAGTCTCCTCCCTTGTGTGCTGGGTTTAGACAGTAATTATTTTTGGCACTTTCCTTCATGTGAAATGTTACTGTGTGTGTATGTGTTTTTTTTTTTTAATTTTAAATCCTTAACTTCTGTGTATTGACTTATAGGTGGAAAAGTGGTAAGGGTGGGCCATGGGGGTCAAGTGACTTGCCCAGGGTCACCCAGCTGGGAAGTGTCTGAAGCCAGATTTGAACCCAGGACCTCTCGTCTCTGGGCCTGGCTCTCAATCCACTGAGCTATCCAGCTGCCCTGTGTATGTGTTTTTAAGTAAGAACAGAGGAACTAGAAGCGTAAATGAACCTTCCAATTACATTATCTGATTCTTATATGTATAGAATTGTTTATAGAGAGTCAGCTAGATAGTGCAGTGAATAGTTTTATACTTGGACTCAAGAAGATCTAAGTTAAAATCAGAGCTCAGAAACTTATTACCTGTGAGACCCAGGGCAAATCACTTACCCTCTGCTGGTCTCAATTTTCTCAGCTGTCAAATGAGGGTAATAATAGCAGCTCCCTCCCAGGATTGTTGTGAAGATCAAAAGAGAGAATGATTGTGAATCACTTATATGTAGCACATAGTAGGTCCTATACAAAAATTAGCTAATATTATTATTATCTTATTATTATTCCCACCTGACTGTTCTCCTTTGGAGTGCATCACTTCTACCTTTTTTTCCCTCCACAACTTTTTTCTATTAGATTGTAAACTTGAGATTAGAGAAATGCAAATTAAAACAACTCTGAGGTGCTACCTCACAACTACCAGCCTGACTAATATGACCAAAAAGGGGAAAGGATAAATATTGAAGGGGATGTGGGGAAATTAGGACATGAATACACTGTTAGGGGAACTGTGAACAGATATAACCATTCTGAAAAAGAATCTGGAACCATGCCCAAAGGGTCATAAAACTTTGTATATTCTTTGACTCAGCAATACCACTACTGGATCTGTATCCAAAAGAGATCAGAGATGGGGGAAAGGTCCTACTTGCACAAAAACATAATTTTAGCAGCTCTCTTCATAGTGACAAAGAATTGGAAACTGAAAGGATATCCATCAATTGGGGAATGGATGAGCAAGTTGTGATATACCATTGTAATGGAGTACTATTGTGCCATAAGAAAGGATAACAAGATGATTTCAGACAAGCCTGGGAAGACTTATATGAACTGATGCAAAGTGAAGTGAGCAGAACCAGGAGAACGTTTTATATAGTAACGGCTATATTATACAATGATCAACTGTGAAATGATCTGAACTGTTATCAGCAAAGGTCCCAAGATAACACCAAGGTACTACTACTAAAAAAATCTTTCCATAGTCAAAGAAGGAACTCTTGGAGTCTGACTGCAGAACAAAGCAGGCCATCTTTCACTTCATTTTCTTCAGGAATTTTTTATCATGTGTTTGATAAATGTCTTCTGTTGTGGCATGGGGAATATGGAAATATGTAAGGTATGAAAACACTAGTATAACTTATAACAAACCATTTGCCACCTGGGGAGGGTGATTTATTTGCCCAGTGTTGCTTGGGTAGTAAATGTTAGGGACAGGCTATGAATTCAAATTTCTACACCCAACTCTCATGTCATTTCTGTCACATTACACACCCTCTTGCTTATGTTACACTTGAGGATATTGAGACCTAAGTAAGGGAGAGGGCTTGGCTCCAGCAAGTGACAAACCAATCCTTCCTCCTTGGCTTCTGCTCTAGCTCACTGACAACTGTTCATGGAATTTGATGTTGCTCCATCCCACAGTCTATCGCTCCTTTGCAAGGGTCTCATTGTTCTGGTGATTTTACTAATGACCTGGCCCCTTCTTTTTGCCAGGCTGAGATCAACAAGTGGACCACCATTTTGTTGATCGAACCTCTCAAGGACAAGGATCACCTTGGTCTACAGCCTTCTATTGTCATTTGCTCTGGTGACTGCTTCATAGTGATTTCTAAGGATTCTAGATCTAGAGCTGAGTCTAGGCTATCTAGTCTAAATCTCTCGTTTTTGTTGTTATTTTCAATTGTGACTGAATCTTTGTGATTCTTTTTGGGGATTTTCTTGGCAAAGATATTGGAGGAGTTTAACATTTCCTTTTCCAGGTCATTTTACAGATGAGGAAACTGAGGCCAACAAGGTGACTTGCCCAGGGTTGTACAGCTAATAAGTGACTGAGACTGGCTTTAGACTTAGGGAGATAGATGAGTCTTCCTGACTCCAGACTGGGCACTCTATCCATTGCATCATCTTAGTTGCCCCTCATTTTACAGATGAGAAAAAAGGGCCAAGGAAATGAAATGACTTGCCCAAGGTCACATGAAGAGAAATTATGAGAGATAGGATTTGAATCCAGTTCCTCTGCTTATGGAGCCGCTGCTGCTTTCCTTACCAAGTGCAGACTCTTGAAGCCAAGGATTGTTTTATTTTTGTCTTTGTCACCGGCACAGCACACGGAATTGAGTAAATGCTTCTTTACTGCTTTTTACAAAGTGAGTAGAAGCTTGAGTCAATGAACAAAATACCATTTGAGATGGAATGATTTTCTCCAAGAAAATTCAGGTGTCGATACCATCTGGAGATGCGAATGATGTGGATCTTGGAAACATTGATCTCTCTGTCTTCTCAGTCTGTAAGTCAGAGCAAAGCCTTGAATGCTGCCCTGAAGTCATGGGGATGGAGATCAAGAGGGGGAAGAATTTGAGGACCACATCAAGGCTAAAGGGGTTCAATTCAGGTGGGGTAAGATTGAAAAGAAGGGTCAGACCCTGGAGCCTAGGCCAGCTTGCATTTTGGAGAATCTGTATGTACTCGAGCCATGGAAGTGGTTCATTATACTAGAAGGTCAGGACCCTTGCTCCATGCCATGGAGTGGCTACTTCTCTCTCCTCACTGGGTCCTGGTGGCTTTGCAGCCCAGCTGGTAGAGGGCAGGAAGGAAGGGTGGATCTGTCCTAGATTTCCTGTCTTGCTGTGAGTCACTGATACAGAGAGTTTTTTTTTCTCTTTTTTGTCTTTAGTTGGCTGCTATCAGAATGGTAGGAATGTGTCCAGAGAAGCTAGAGGGGAACAATAGCCCGGCCTCATGACACTTCTCACTACTGAGAGAGGAGCTTGGTTTGTGGCTTCTTGGTCAGAAGGAAGTTAAACGGGACTGACAATCCCCACCTTCAGGATGAACATTGCTCCTATATTTACTCACTGTGAGCAACAGGGTGCTGATACTGTATGGGGTAATGCAAGGAATATTTTTCTTGGAAGCAGAATATTCAAACTGGAGATTGGACTTGGCTGTATGACCTCAACCTTTAGTATAGTACCTAACACACAGTAGGTGCTTAATAAGTGTCTATTTATTTATTTATTATTAATTTTTTTTTTAAACTCTTACCTTCTGTCTTATAATCAATACTGTGTATTGGTTCCAAGGCAGAAGAGTCGTAAGGGTAGTCCATGGGGGTCAAGTGACTTGCCCAGGGTCACACAGCTGGGAAGTGTCTGAGGTCAGATTTAAACCCAGGACCTCCCATCTCTGGGCCTGGATCTCCATCCACCGAGCCACCCAGCTGCCCCCTATTTATTTATTTTTAAAACCCTTACCTTCCATACTGGAATCAATACTGTTTATTGGTTCCAAGGCAGAAAAGTGGTAAGGGCTAGGAAATGGAGGTTAAGGGACTTGCCCAGGGTCACACAGATAGGAAGTGGCCAGATCCAAATATAGGACCTTCTGTCTTTGGGCCTGGGTCTCAATCCACTGAGCTACCTAATTTCCCTTTAATAAGTGATTATTTATTTATTTATTTATTTATTTTACATTTTTAAACCCTTAACTTCTGTGTATTGGCTCCAAGGTGGAAGAATGGTAAGGGTAGGCAATGGGGGTCAAGTGACTTGCCCAGGGTCACACAGCTGGGAAGTGTCTGAGGTCAGATCTGAACCTAGGACCTCCTGTCTCTAGGCCTGGCTCTCATTCCACTGAGCTACCCAGCTGCCCCTTTAATAAGTATTTATTGACTAACTGAATGATCCTTATCTGTCTTGGCAAGCTATAAAACCACTCTGAACCTCAGTGAACCTCTCGCTACCTTGGGGGCAAAACATAAACTTCCTTCATACAAGGCATAGGATGTGTGGATGGTTGACCATATAGCTTTTTCTAATCATTTTATTTTCAAATTCTATTCTAGACAGTGACTAATATGGGAAAATGTTTTACATGATTGTACATGTAAGATCTGTGTCAGATCACTTAACTTCTTGGGAAGAAAGGAGGGGAAGAATTTGGAACTCAACGTTAAAAATATGTTAAATTTTTTTATATAATTGGGGAAAATAGAATTTATATAATAGGGGGAAAATTAAACTTGAGCTTTAAATTTACATTCTCTAGAGTAATAATATTTAAGGGAACAGATATTCTGGGCTGTCACACTCCCTCTTTCTGAGGAAAGCAGGATAGGGGTCAGCTTTTAGCTCCAACCTACTACTTCCCCTCTTGATGGGAATTCAATTCTTTCTTGGGGAAAGGACTAGAGAGAGAGATGTGAGAGATGTCTATTTTTGCTTCCTTTGAACCACACATGACACCCCACACTAAATAATAATAATAACAAACATTTACATAGTGCTTAATGTTTTCCAAAGCATTTTACATATATTATCTTATTTGTTCCTGGACAGGATCTTTTGAGATAGGTGGTATTGTTATTCCTATTTTACAAATGGGGAAAATGAATTTCAGAGAAGTTAAATGGCCTACTCAGTGCCACACAGCCAATAAGGACTCAAAGCCGAGTCTTCTTGACTCCAGGTCAAACCCTCTGGCTATGTTCACTACTATAAGTGGTTGCCAATATCCCAACAAGAATCATCCAGTCTTCTTTCGAAGACTTCTATTGTAATAATACACCATATCTGGAGGCATCCCATTACCCTTGTATATGTATATGTACAGATATAGTAATCTATGATAGACTTTTGCTCAGATTATAGGAAGTATACTAATAGGCTTGGGAACAAGTTGTGGTACTCAAAGGTTTTAAAAATTTATGCAAGGGGAGGGCAGCTAGGTATCTCAATGGACTGAGAGACAGGTTCTGTGTTCAAATCAGTCTTCAGATACTTCCTACCTGTGTAACCCTGGGTAAGTCACTTAACCCCCATTGCCTAGCCCTTACCACCCTTCTCCTTGGAACCAATACATAATATTGATTCTAAAACAGGAGATAAGGGTTTATTAAAAATAATCTAGGGGCAGCTGGGTAGCTCAGTGGATTGCGAGTCAGGCCTAGAGATAGGAGGTCCTGGTTTCAAATCTGGCCTCAGACACTTCCCAGCTGGGTGACCCTGGGCAAGTCACTTGACCCCCATGGCCTACCCTTACCACTCTTCCACCAAGGAGCCAATACACAGAAGTTAAGGGTTTAAAAAAATAATAATAATCTATGCAAAGATTTATTTGGAGCCTTCAATTGAATGCTTTTTTTTTTCAAGGTTTTACTTCTTTATTTTTGTTTCAAGGAAATATTCAAAGTAGAAGTATGTCAGGAAATAACTACCGTGTACAAAAAAAGCATTAATAAATTTCATTAAAAAATAACACTAGCTATAAGATAAAACAAACCACCAAAAAAGATGAGTGTATGACCCAGTTTCTTGTGTACCTTTTAGACACACAAGACCTGTGTACATTTAGACAATTCTCTTCACCTCTCTGGCCTGTTTCTCATCTGTAAAAATAAAGACTTGTAATCCACAATCTCTCAGATCTCTGCCAATTCTAAATTTAAGATACTGTGAAGTCTTGTCTCTTCATACTTGGGACAGATATCTGTTTTCTTGATCTCATAAGTTAAAAAAAATACACACACACACACACATATATTCAGTCTCTCTCCCCTCTCCACACCATCGAAGGCAATATCCATCAAAATAACATAGATTATGTCTTTTGTGTTTCCATTTGTCACTTTATTCTTTGGAGGTGAACATTCACAAGTTATTCTTCAAATATTAAGTCTGTGGGTGTATATAATGTTTTCTTGGCTCTGCTCATTTCAGTCTTCATTATCTCATGTAGTTCTTTCCAAGATTTTTTCAAAAAAATGAATCTGCTCATCATTTTCTTAAGGCTCAGTAGATTTACATCATAATCAAAGACCACAATTTGTTTAGCCATTCTCCAATTGACGGACATTCCCCCTTGATTTTTAGTTCTTTGCCACCACAAAGAGAACTACTATAAATATTTTGGAACATATAGATTTTTTTCCTTTTTCTCTGATCTTCTCAGAGACATAAACTAAGCAATGATATTAGTATTGCTTGGTCTGAGGATATACATAATTTTATTGATCTTTAGGCATGATTCAGAATTGCCCTCCCAAATGCTTAGATGAGATCACAGTTCACCAACATGGTATTAGTGTCCTCACTTTTTTTCACATCCCCTTCAGCATTTGTCATTTTGATATTTTGTTATTTTAGCCAATCCGATGAGGGCAAGATGATAGCACAGAATTGTTTTGGTTACTATTTTCCTAATAAGTAATCATTTAGAGCATTTTTTCATCCACCTATATATGGCTTTGCTTTCTTCACCTGAAAACTGTTCATATCTTTTGCCCATTTATCCATTCGGTGATTGTTTTTATTCCCATAAATTTTACAAAGTTCTCTCTATTTTTTGATCTGAAACTTTGAGAGACTTTTTATGAACACTCTTCCCCCTCCGATTTTATGCCTTCCTTCTAAGCTTGGCAACATTTGTTTTATTTGTACAAAAACTTTTCAGCTTAGTGTTCTCAAAATTATCCATTTTATATTTCACAATGCTCTCCACCTCTTTTTTACTCATAACTTTATTCATAAATTCAAATTTTAGATTCTCTAGTTTGGTGTTTGGTTGGAGATTTTAAATTTGTTCTTTTTTTCTAGTTGATTTTTTAAAAATTGCATTCTCAATATACTGATCTGTTCTTTATTTTTATCAATATAAGCATTTAACAATACAAATTTCCCTCTAATTACTGCTTTTGCTGTATGCCACAAGTTTTGATATGTTGCCTCATCATTATTGATATCTTTTTTTTTTTTTTTAATTTTAAACCCCTAACTTCTGTGTATTGACTTGTAGGTGGAAGATTGGTAAGGGTGGGCAATGGGGGTCAAGTGACTTGCCCAGGGTCACACAGCTGGGAAGTGACTGAGGCCGGGTTTGAACCTAGGACCTCCTGTCTCTAGGCCTGGCTCTCAATCCACTGAGCTACCCAGCTGCCCCCTATTGATATCTTTAATTAAATTATTTATTGTTTGTATGACTTGTTCTTTAACTTGCTCAATTCTTTAAGATTATTTAGTCTCCAGTTTTTACATTGTGTTTACATGGTCCCTTATTATATATAATTTTTATTGCATTCTGCTCTGAAAAGAATGGTTTTAATATTTTGACTTTTGTATACTTAATGATGTTTTTGTACCCAACAATAGTCAATTTTTTGTATAAGTACCATACTGAGAAAAAGTAAAGTGTTTGGCACATAGAAGGTGCTATATAAATGTATATTCCCTTCCCTTCTCCTCTCTGTGGGAGTCACAAAGTGAAGAAATGTTTGAGATCAGATTTGAATCAAGGACCTTCCATCTTTGGTCCCGGCTCTCAGTCCACTGAGTTACCTTGTTGTCCCCCTTCCAATTTTAATTCTTAATGAATTATTTTCTTCCATGAGTTTTTGGATTTCTTTTTCCAATTAGATGATTTTTTTTCATAAATTTCTTGAATTTTTTTGTATTACTCTCATTTTTTCTAGTTTTTCCTCAACTTCTCTCATTTGATTTTTGAAATCTTATTAGAACTTTTCTAAAAAACCCCTTTTTGTGTTTTTCTTGGCTGTTTTAGATGTAAGCATTTTAAATTTGTCATCCTCTGAACTTGAAACCATGTCTTCTCTGACTTCTTAATAGCTATCTATAGTTGGATTCTTTAGCTTTGGTTTACTCATTTCTTTTTTAAAATTTTAGTGGCCAAACCAATAGGCTTAGCTGTTGGTTTTACTTTTGATTTGGGTTCTGTTCTCAGTGATAGCTCACGTTTCAGAATTTTTTGTGTTTGTTTTTTCTTGGGCCCTACTTAGTCCCTCTAATATGATCCAAGTCCAGTTGTAGTCTTCTCCTTCCCCACTACTCTACTAACCCCCCCCCCCCCCCATCCCTGACCACCCAGGACTTCTGCCACTGCAAGCAGACAGCTCACTTTCCCCTTGGGTCAGTAGCCAGGGATTCCGCTCTCCTGTGTGTAACCACAGCCAGCACAGTCCCAGCCCTTCAGCAACCACACTAACCAGTGTGTTTCTATCTTTGTTCCTACTCTTCCAAAGCCACAAACTGGGCCAGAGCCTGTGTTTGGGCAGTGTGCCTGGCCCTTGAAGTTCTGCACTTTTCACTGGTGGCGATCTTGGAGCTAAGGTCACATTCTACCCAGGTGCTCTCAGGGTTTGCCTCCTGGGAACTCTCCTGGTGTCCACCCCTGGAACAGAGATTCCTGCAGGGGTCAAGCGGACAAGATGAGGTTGCTTGTCTGGCCCCAAGCCTTGTGGCTTGTTGATTCTTCAGAGCTTGTTCCTGGGTAATGGCACGGCCAGCGATGTCAGAGGCCTCTCTTCCAAGGCATGCCTGGTTTCTCTGCTTTGCTCTGGACTCTTCCATTTTTGCCACTTTTAGCATTGAGTTTGTGTCATTATTTCTGATTGTACAGAAGTTTGGAGGACACATGGAAGTCTCATGCTCTACTCTGCCATCTTCCCACCAATGGCCACGTATCTGAAAAAGACCTGATGGGTTTAGTAGACCGCAAGCTCATTGGATCAAAAGTGTGAAATGATAGGATGACTCTGGGCACACAGCAGTTATATAATGGCTGGTGAGTCAGCTTAAAAGGCACAAATGGAGACAGATCATAAGATCATAGATTTAGCGTTGGAAGGAACCTTAAAAAGTCATCCAGTTCAACCCCCTCGTTTCTGTGATGAGGAAAAGAAGGATAAGAGCTAAAGTGATTTTCTCAAAGTCCCATAGTGGAATAGAAGGAATATGAATCCAGCTCCTCTCATCCCAAATCTAGAGCTCTTTCTTTTGTCCTGAAAATCTGCAGAAAGGATTTTGAGGCCCACAGAGGGGAGAAGGGAAGGGAGTACACATTTATGTAGCACCTTCTATGTGCCAATCCCTTTACAAAGATTTTCTCATTTCATCCTCTCAATGTCTCTGTGAGGTAGAGGTGCTGCTCTTTCCCCCAATTTATAGCGGAGGAAACTGAGGCAAACAGAAGTTAAGTGACTTGGCCAAGGAAATATAGCTAATAAATGTCTGAGAATGAATTTAAATGTGGTCTTCCTGACTCCAGGCCCCGTGCTCTATCCACTGAGCCATCGAGCTGCTTCTGTTTAACAGGAGAAAATTTTTGACGGGAAAAAAAAGAAATCTCTCCTGTACATGAGAAATGAAGTAAAAGGGACAATTTTATAACAGAATATCAGGAAGATTAAAGAGCTGGAAGGGATTTTAGAAGTCAATGAGTCCAAGCTTTCGAAACAAAGTTTAATTTCCTATTTATTAAGTTGAGTATTTGACTATTGTGATTAGTCAGAGGGAATAGATTGAGAAGGGACCTGGGAAATCGTCTTTTTAATGTCCTCATTTTACAAGTGAGGAAGCGAGGGCCCACAGATGGTAGATGACGGACCAAAGGGCACATAAATAGTAGGTGGTAGGCTTGAGATTTGAACCTTGGTTCTTCAGTTCTCCATCCAGCACGATTTTTTCCATTGTACCCCACTGTTAACGTTTTTGTTTTTTACATTTTTAAACCCTTAACTTCTGTGTATTGGCTCCTAGGTGGAAGAGTGGTAAGGGTGGGCAATGGGGGTCAAGTGACTTGCCCAGGGTCACACAGCTGGGAAGTGTCTGAGGCCGGATTTGAACCTGGGACCTCCCATCTCTAGGCCTGACTCTCCATCCACTGAGCTACCCAGCTGCCCCCTTGTACCCCACTGTGATGGAAAGGTCTCTGGCCTCCAATCAACGCTAGCTTCTGGTCCTGCCCCTTCCACTAACTCGATATGTGATGGATCCTGGACACGTCCCTTTGGCTCTCCCTGCCTTATTTTGTAATCTCTTCCCTGAAGATCCTAATTCAGCCCAGCTCTCTTGGGACAGATATTAGAATCCGATGCCATAATATACTGCTTGAGGATTTGCCAACCTGAAGACGACTGATAAAAGCCCTTAGGATGGCTGGCTTGCTGTCTCCTCATGGAGGTGAGGGGAGCGACGGGCAGGGAAAGAAGAGACAAAAAGGGACTAACTCAAAGAGGCTGGCCGATGGGAAAAATTGGATGATTGTTGCACTCTGGGTCACTGAATAGAGCTGTTTGTTCTGACTGGCTGGAAATTATGTCAGAATGGACATAATCATTCTCTTTTGTCCCTTTAATTTCTCTGCATCGCTGACGCATCTTAACAAAGGGGGATTTGATTCTTGGGCCCTTATGTGGAAACTGCTGAGAGTCCAGCTGTGATATACAAAAGCCCCTGATGGGTTCTGGTCAACCACCACCCCAAGCAGAGGGGAGAAGGGGGAGGGGCTGCCGGACCTGAAACTCTGTTCTAAAGCGTGCAGCGCTTAGTAAAGAGAAATTAAACCGGAAAATCGTAAATCTGAGGGGCGCTCCCAGAAAAACTCACGTTTCACGTAGGTCACATGGGCAGACTTTTTTCAGACCTTTTTCATGTTTAGAAAAGTGTTTGATTCAATAAACCTTTATTAGTCACTGGTTCTGGGTCCAAATCTTAACTCCGGAACATATTTACTACATGGAAGTAGTCTTGGGAAAGCCAAGCTCTCTGGACCATAGCTTTCTCTTTCTACCACTAGGTCATGCCATGAATAGCAAGATGGGTTTAGAATCAGAAAGATCTGAGTTCAAACTTGACCTCAAACACTAGCTGTGTGACTCCAAGCAAGTCTCTTCTTCTCTCTTTGTCTCAGTTTCTTCAACTGTAAAATGGAGATAATAACAGCACTTTCCTCTCAGGCTTGTTTTGAAGATCAAAAGAATATATATTTTGCAGGGCAGCTGGGTAGCTGGGTAGCTCAGTGGATGGAGAGTCAGGCCTAGAGACGGGAAGTCCTAGGTTCAAATCTGGCCTCAGACACTTCCCAGCTGTGTGACCCTGGGCAAGTCACTTGACACCCATTGCACACCCTTACCACACTTCCACCTAGGAGCCAATACACAGAAGTTAAGGGTTAAAAAAAAAAGAATATATATATATATATATATATTAAAATCCTGATCTTCTGCCTTAAATTTGTTTCTAAGGCAGAAGAACAATAATTGCTGGACAATGTAGATTAAGTGACTTGCTCAGGGTCATACAACTATCAAATATCTGAGGTGAAATTTGAACCCAGGAAAAGTATTTTGAATTTAATTCTATTCAATCAGTAAATATTATGTTCCTATTATATGCTAAGCACCATGGAACAAAATGGGGACTGAAAGAACAAATCAAGCATTGCATGACGTCAAGAAGCTTACAATTTTCATCAAAAATATGCCTTGAAGAAGAATAAGGTGTTTTATAATAGGGAGAATGCTGGACTTGGAAATCAAAAAAACTTGGATTCAAATTTCACCTTATAGACTTACTAGCTGCGTGACCTTGGGTAGGTCAACTAAAAGTCAACATTTATTTCCTATTCTGTGTTATATACTGAGCAAAGCACCAAACAAAGAGGCAAAAACAGTTTCTGAAGTCAAAGAGATCACAAGGAGACAAAAAAGATAGAAAAAGGATAAGTTGGAGACAATCATCAGAGGGAAAGTAATAGCATTAAGGAGAATTGGGAAAGGTTTCTTGTAGAAGCTGCGATTTTAGCTGAGACTTAAAGGAAGCCAGGGAAACCAGGAGGCAGAGATGAGGAGGGGAAATTCCAGGAATGGGGGAAAACTAGTAAAACTACCGAGTTAAGAGATGAAGTGTCATGTTCAAGGAACAGAAAGGAGGTCAGTGTTATTGAATCTCAGTGTATTTGAGCACGGGAGAGAGAGTAAGATATAAAGAAGCTGAAAAGTCAGAAGGGAGGCAGGGTAAGAAGGGCTTTCATTGGTCAACAGAGGCCTGGAGGTAATAGAGAGCCACTGGAGTATATTGAATATTGGTGTGGTATATGGTCAGAGGGGTGCTTTGTTTAGTGAAATCACTTTAATGGCTCAACAGAAAATGGACTGGAGTGAGGAGAGACTTGTCACAGGGAGCTCAACCGCTAGTCCAGGTTTAAGGTGCTGAAGGCTTCCTCCAGAGTGGTAGCAGTGTCAGAGGAGAGGAGTAATATGGGAGAGATGTTAATCATATAGAGTAAAAATGAGCCAACAACAGATTACATATGAGCGGCGAGAGTGAGAAGTGAAGGATGATACTTAGTTTAGGAAACTGGGAGGATAGGTATTTCCACAACTAGGGCACAACTAGGAAACTAGGGATATGGAACAAATAAGGAAATTAGCAAGAGAGGATAGTTAGGGGAGATGAGGAAGATAAATCTCACTGTAGACATGTTAAGATGAAGATGTCTATGGGACATTCAGTTCAAGATGTTTAGTAGGCAAGATAAGAGGTCTTTCTGGGTCTTGCTTTTGCCCATATGGAAAATGAGGAGGCTGAATATGCTGAGATCCCTTCCAGCCCTAAATCCATGATTCTGTGTCCTGAGATAGGTAAATGTTAACATAATTTGACAGTTAACACTAACAATGGAGCACACTGGAATGATGTTAGGGGCACAAAAGATGTATGTATGTATGTGTTTAATCTATCTTATCTATCTATCTAAATTATCTACCTAGCCTATCTCTCTATCCTATCTCTCTATCTCTATCTATCTATCCATTAATCTTTCCATCCTATCTATCTATGTGTCTATCTATCTATGTGTCTATCTATCTATCTATCTATCTATCTATCTATCTATCTATCTATCTATCTATCTATCTATCTATATCTGTCTGTCTGTCTGTCTGTCTGTCTATCCATCCAATAATCTATTCTATCTATCTATCTATCTATCTATCTATCTATCTATCTATCTATCTATCTATCTATCTAATCTTTCTCTAGTCTATCTATCTATCTATCTATCTATCTACCTACCTACCTACCTACCTATCTATCCATACAATAATCTATCTATCCATCCATCCATCCATCCATCTATCTATCTATCTATCTATCTATCTATCTATCTATCTATCTATCTGTATTTATAACCAAAAAGAGGAATATAGTAAGAACTTAATGATTATTAATTAATTGATGCATTGATTCATGAACAAAATTTGAGTTGGCCTAATTTGAATCAACAAATATTGATTAATCCCTTATTATGTGCCTGGCACTATGGAAGTGCTTGTGATACAAAACCCTCCAAATGATGGTTTTATCTTTGAGGTACTTAGCATTTACATGAGGGAAAAGCATGAATAATAATGAAACATATATTGGATTCCAGGATATATGTGCAAAAGCAAGACAGCCCATCTACTGTATGTTTTAATAGGGGAGTGGCGTGTTGCCATCTAAGAAGTCACAGGGATGGTGAGTGGAGCCTGAGAATCATCCCTCTCTTCACTTTTTCCAGAAGCAATGATAGAATTGGTGTGGTTACTATCAATATGATTATTGGGTCTAAAGTGGGAGGTGAAAAGGGGTGTGCATATAGGGTGGCCATTTCCAAGTCTGTTGGGTTCTGCAGAAGTCTTGAGAAATATTTCAGTGAACTCATTGCTAAGGGCAGAAAGTGGTGAACTCAGCCTTGTGGACCTTGGGCAAGGCGTCTCTCAGAATCTGTTTTCGTATCCCTCCTATAAGAGAGTTGGACTGGGTGACCTCTGATTTATTTGAGAAGTAATAGGACACTCTGTATCATACTATGCATTGTTCCTCTCTTCTTAATTCTATCACTACTGGATGATCTTACCAGGTGAAAACAAGAATCTTCTCCTTTCATCAGAATGGGGTACGCGACTGATTTTATTGATGCTCTGTAAGTCAGAAGGGAAATGTATGTGAACGAGGTGGGGATTTGTCTAGTTTCCAAGGCTACTGGATTCCACAGAAGAGTTGAGAAAAGAGAAGTGAACTCCCCAATCCCAGAGCCATCCTGGCATGGACTTCTTCTGCCTGGAGTTCTGCCTTTCTTCTGCCTAGGCAAGCCTTTTCCCTGAGGCCTCTACTACTACCCCATAGAAGTGAGAGATTGATGGGGGCTAGAGACAGTGGACTAGGCAAATATGTCACATTCTTTCCTACAATTTTGTAGGCTCAAAAACGTTGGGTTCCTGACTCTATTTACACAGTGAAACAATAAACTGTGTTTTTGCCAAGTGAATACTCAAAGGCCAGATTGAACAGTTGAAAAAGGCCATAAATCTTTAAATAATAAAGGGTTTTATTATGTTTGCCAGTGGTAGCTAATTGCATTCCAGCTTTATCTATGTCGAACATAGGATAAGGGCATTTTGAGCTGAAAGAGACTTTAGACTCGATAGAGTCTAACCCCTTAATTTTACAGATGAGGAAATTAGGGGGCCAGAGAAGAATGACTTGTCTAAAGCCACAGGGATTAAAAAAAAAAAATAGAAGGTCCAGGCTTTGAAGCCATGCTGAGGAGTCAGGATGAGGGAGTAGCCCAATAATGGGAGGCAGAAAACCTGAATTCAGATCTCCACTTTACTTCTGGCTACCATCGTGCCCTTAAGCAACTAACTTGGGATTCTGAATTATAGTTCTCCCTTCTGTAAAACAAGAGAATTTGGCTGGAGGATATTGAAGGCTTCAGCCAGCAATTCTTGGTCTTTTCCTTTCTCCATTTCTCTATCCAGTGTCTAAGCATTCCCCTAACTTACCTTTTTCCCAACTGGAATGGAATTTGTTGCCAGTGGCAGTTAGTAGTAGGTAGTGGACATACACAGTCCTTCATATTTATTCTGGATATTCCAGTTACAGAGAACTGGAAATTCGAATTTCTAAACATGATTTTCGGTCTGCAAATAAATAGTTAATGAAGTTGCTCAAAGGATATTAGGAGGCAGGCAAGGTTTTAATTTTATTTTGTATCTGTAGCTGTTTAAAAGGGTAAAGGAAGGGAATGGGAAATTTAAATAAATGTCAACGATTTCAAGTTTCAGGAGAGTAAGGATTTTGGGGGGGATATAAATCAGGGGATGCTGAAGGCAAAGGTGCTGACTATAGCAGTTATTATTATTCATGGTTGACTTCGTTGGATGTTGTGCTGGGAAAACATTTATACCATTGCAGAATACTTAAAAATCATTTCTATTTGGACAGGAGTGCAGAGAAATGGGATGACCACTGGTTTGGGAGTCAGAAGACATGGGGACTCTTTCTTGTTGCTAATACTTATATGACTGTTGGCAAATCACTCAGCATCTCTGGGCCTCGGTTTCCTCCTCTTTAAAATGAAGGTGTTCAACGGCATCATTTCTAAGGTCTCTTTCGATTCTTCATCTCTGAAGTCCTAATTTGAAGTCCCAGGGTGGGGGCCAGGATTCTGATGTTCTTGCTTGCTCCTGGTGGGAGCTTTAGGAAATCACTTCATTTCTTTTGAGTCTCAGATCTTGCATGAGTAAAAAAGGCAACATTGGACTAGCTGGCCTCTAAGGTCCCAGAGGATCCTCTCGTTCTGCTAATAGATTTATTCCTTAAAGAGAGGGTAGCTGTCAAGCTTATTTGTAGGGATTTTGACTATATAATCCATCATAAACCTCCCCACCCTCTCTACACAATTCAGCTTTCAAATCCAAGGACCGTGCATGTGACGATAGAACATGTCGACACCAAACCTGAGTGGATCAGGGGAAATGTTTGCCTTTGGAGCCAAAAAGAGGAGCTGAGGCTTCAATAGAGTATTTAAAAAAATTTTTTTTAAACCCTTAACTTCTGTGTATTGGCTCCTAGGTGGAAGAGTGGTAAGGGTGGGCCATGGGGGCCAAGGGACTTGCCCAGGGTCACACAGCTGGGAAGTGTCTGAGGCCAGATTTGAACCTAGGACCTCCCATCTCTAGGCCTGACTCTCAATCCACTGAGCTACCCAGTAGCTGCCCCCTTCAATATAGTATTTATTACCTATTTAACCTTCAGCAAGTCAGGTTTCTTCATTGGCAAAAATGGAGCGAATACGTGAGCTTCTCATGTCATAGGACTGTTATAAGGAAATGGTTTGGCAAACCTTTAGGTGCTTTATGATTCTTTAGTCAAGTCACCGAATCTCTCCCAGAGAATTTCCTTCTTTGCCAAATGAGAGGGTTTGACTCTATTATCTCTAAGGTATCTTCCAGCTCTAATTCCTGTGACCTTACACAACCTGGCTATTGAATAAGGCAAACAAGTGAAGTCATCATGTGCAACACTGTCGAAATCAAGAAATGCTAGATGGGATGAATGCATTATCCTTCCCACAAATCTGTGACATCTGCCCTAAATCTACTGAACCACCACATCTTAGTTAGAACTGTTAAAGCTTACGAATGGGAGGACCCGAGAGGGCTGGTTCAGCTCTCCTTCATTTCGGGAATGGGGCATCTTTCATAGGCCGTCATCAATTCTGTTCCAAAATGGTGGATCTCAATTTTCCAAAGTGACTTTGAACAAGTTACCAAAAAAGGGCTACGTCTTTCAAAAGTTTTCTTTTACTCATGGCTTGTCTGATTACGGTGGAGGAGTTTTGCTTTTGTTTTCAAATACACCGAGCTTAAAACTTTGGGTTTAAATCATCGTAGCTGCAAGACATCTTCAACATCAATTAATCTTATACCCCCTTAGTTTACAGAAGAAGAAATGGAAGCCCTGAGAAGGAAGCCATGTAGCCAATAAGTGACCCGTGGCTTTCTGGATCCCATAATATGTTAGCAGATATTCATAGCAGAAATGAAGTTCCATTTACCTACTTGCTTTCTCTTTAGAGTACCTCACTTTATCTAAAATTATATCACGAAGAATGTTTTTAGACTCATAAAATGGGCACCAAGTTAAGAGCCTCTCTTCTAAAGTTATCTTGTATGCACCTATTTTCTTTCTTTCTTTCTTTCTTTCTTTCTTTCTTTCTTTCTTT
>NC_058132.1:652091535-652103419 GCF_016433145.1 Gracilinanus agilis
TAAGCTTGCTGACTTGGTGACTTGCTTGACTTTGGGAATTTCTTTGCAAAGTCTTAATGCTAAATGAAGAATGTATTGCAGGAATAAGTTCAGGAGTGGATATTTTCAAACTTCTTTAATTTTTTTTTAAACCCTTAACTTCTGTGTATTGGCTCCTACGTGGAAGAGTGGTAAGGGTGGGCCATGGGGGTCAAGTGACTGGCCCAGGGTCACACAGCTGGGAAGTGTCTGAGGCCAGATTTGAACCCAGGACCTCCCGTCTCTAGGCCTGACTCTCCATCCACTGAGCTACCCAGCTGTCCCCACCCCCCTTTTTTCAACTTTTCAAACTTCTTTTAAGGGGAAGAAGTTTTAATTTTCCCACAACATTGGTTGGGTCAATGGGGGATGGGGAGGGGAAGTTTGTGTCTGCTGATAGGGAATAGTGTGTGCGCATGAGTGTGCATGTTGTTGGGGGATAGGAAGGGAAAGAGGGGCCGTGCTTATCACTGAATCCCTAAGTGCAGTCAGCGACTAGACTGCCTATTCTCAGAGGCCTGGTGGAAACACCAGCCAGCCTCCGGGCTGGAGGATCTAATGTTAAAAACAAAACAAAAGAAAAGGAGAGTGTGGATCCCCTGATAGGTTCCAGGCTACTGGTTGGAGCCTCCTGTTATTTCATTTTTGAGGACACTCAGCAGTATAATGAAGCCATTAGAGGGAATAGTTTTTTTTTATATTTTTATTTTTTATTTTAAACCCTTTAACTTCTGTGTATTGTCTCATAGGTGGAAGAGTGGTAAGGGTGGGCAATGGGGGTCAAGTGACTTGCCCAGGGTCACACAGCTGGGAAGTGTCTGAGGCCGGATTTGAACCTAGGACCTCCAGTCTCTAGGCATGGCTCTCAATCCACTGAGCTACCCAGCTGCCCCCCCCCAACTTCCTTTTATTTATTTGCTTATTCATTCATTCATTCATCTATTTATTTATCTGCTTGCCTGATCATCTACTAATTCATTCATTCATTCTTTCATTTATTTATTCATTCATTTGTTTATTTATTTATTCACTCACTCAGGCACTCATTTATTTATTTATTTATCCACCCATGCATTTATTTATTTATTTATTTGCTTCTCGTTCGTTTATTTATTTATTTATTTATCTATCCATCCATCCATTCATTTATTTATTCATTCATTCATTTATTTTAAACCCTTAACTTCTGTGTATTGGCTCTTAGGTGGAAGAGTGGTAAGGGTGGGCCATAGGGGTCAAGTGACTTGCCCAGGGTCACACAGCTGGGAAGTGTCTGAGGCCAGATTGGAACCCAGGACCTCCCGTCTCTAGGGCTGACTCTCCATCCACAGAGCTACCCAGTTGCCCCCTCCAACCTCCTTTTAAACCATAACTCAGAGACCACCTCCTAGTGGAGGACTTTCCCTTCCTTATCTCACTGGTGTAAAATTTGTGAAAACACACTTTGTGTAAAAAAATGAATTTGTATCCCAACGTATATACCTTGACTTTTTGTGGATATATAGATATCTCTTCCACATTGTGGAGGTTAGCGCTGCAGAGCCACCTTCATCTAAAAATCCAGGCGAAATTTTGGAGCCTTCTCTAAATACAAGGGAAGAAACCGGAATTTTTTTTTTTTTTTACTTTTATGGGGTGTTTACAATGACTTATTGTAAAGCTTGGGCTCTGTCTGTGGTGCCAGGCTTTATGTAGATCAGTGGTAAGGCAGCTCTCCATTTCTAGCCTTTGGGGGCCTGTTGGCTATTGAGTTCTCTTTGAAAACTTGAACTTTTTAATTATTTTAACTTTTAAAAAGAAGTCGAGTATATTTATGGTGTCCAAAGCTAAACGACGTTGACCTTCGATGATATTCTTCCTCTGCATTTCTGAGCTTCTAAACTTTTTCTGGTCATCTGCTGGCCTTCGTGCGTCATCTGTGGCTTCTGCAAAACTCCCCCCAAAATGCCATTTGTTTTTTATGCCAACCCATTGGGTCAGAACTGGAGGGGGCGCATTGCTATAAAAACATAAGCTCCATTTCTGAGCCTGTAACCCCAGCAGTTAATTCAGCTACACACAGGAGGGTCCTTCTGAATGTTCAGTGAATTACGCTGCATTTGTGCCATGCACTGAACTCAACACATACTCATTAAGGATCTTCTTGGAACAAGGTAGACAGAGCGCGGTGCAGCGGACAGAACGTAGAACCTGAAGTCCAGGATGACGCTCTGGATCTTCGTGATCCTGCACAAGTCAGCGATGCTCTAGGTGCCATGCACATCTCCTGAGGATGTCTATTAAGTCTTTAAATTAAAAAAATAATTTTTTGAACCCTTAAATTTATCTTAATAACAATTCTAAGACAGAAGGGCAAGGGCTAAGCAAACTGGAGTGACTTTTCCAGGTTATACAGCTAGGAAGTGACTGAAGCCAGATTTGAACCCAAGTCCTACTGACTCCAGGCATGGTGCTTTTTCTGCTGAGCCACGTAGCTGCCCCTCTTTTTTTTTTTTTTTTTAAACCCATGCCTTTTTTTTAAAAGTAATATTAAGTATCAGTTCCAAGGCAGAAGAGTGGTAAGGGCTAGGCAATGGGGGTTAAATGACTTGGCCAGGGCCACACAAATTGGAACCCAAGATCTCCCATCTCTGAGTATGGCTCTCAACCCACTGAGCCATCTAGCTATCCCCTCTATTAAATCTTTTTTTTTTTTTAAACCCTTACCTTCCATCTTGGAGTCTATACTATGTATTGGCTCCAAGGCAGAAGAGTGGTAAGGGTAGGCAATGGGGGTCAAGGGACTTGCCCAGGGTCACACAGCTGGGAAGTGTCTGAGGCCAGATTGGAACCCAGGACCTCCCATCTCTAAGCCTGACTCTCCATCCACTGAGCCACCCAGCTGCCCCCACCTCTATTAAATCTCAAATGGAGTATAATCTATTTTGGTGGAAAGCTCTTCTAAAACTTGAGTCATAGATTTTTCCCATGTGGAGTGTGGATGTATCAGAGGGTGGGGGCATAAAATAGAAGTGAGATCTTGCCCCTGATCGCAAGAGGCAGATGTTGTATCATGGGAGCAAAGATGAATGGAGAACTTACTTCATATGAGCCTGCTGGTGCATAGAAAAAGGAATCAAAGAAACACTCAAATGTGACTCTGAATCGTGACTTGTTCCAAGGCTGGACAGTGTACCACCTCCTTAGCGACGTCCTCCCCATCCTCTCATTTGTTAACCTACTTCTCCCTTAACTCATCGTGGATTTTCAAAACCGCCCCCTGCTCCCAGCTTTGTTTCTGACAAATACCCGGCCCGCGCCCTCCACTCAGCAGGCAATATGAGTGTCCATTGGGTTGACGTGAATCTTGCCAAGAGGTTTGAAGAGTCAAGAGATCCTGCCCAGCTAAGAGGGTCCCAGAAAGGCTGTGGTGCTTTAGCTTGGCCTTAAAGGAAGAGAAAGATTTTGAGTGGTTGAGATAAATGGGGAAAGATGTGAGAGTCTCCTACGGTTAGGCCCTCCAAGGCCCCGAGCTCTCCAATTATTAGGGATCCCACCCAATTTTTTCACTGATTATTCAGTTGTTTTTCAGTTGTATTTGGCTCTTTGTGACCCCATTTGGGGTTTTCTTGATAGAGATGCTGAATCGGTTTGCCGTGTCCTTCTCGAGCTCGTTTTATAGATGAGGAAACTGAGGCAAACTTTTAACTCAATTTTCTCATCTATAAAATGAGCTGGAAAGGACTTGCCCAGAGTACCCAGTGAGTACAGAGTCCAGACTCCAGGCCCTCGTCCCCTACTGTCCACACCGCCCAGCTGCCCGACCTTTACAGTGGGATATCTACTGAAAATGTCTATGAGAACCCAAATGTAAAAATATCCCCACGCCCTGGAGCAGACTCCCTTGACGCTCAGTTGATCTCTGAGAGGGAGCTCAAATTTCAAATGGCTGCTGCAGATACTTGCCCCAGTGAGTGAAACTCCTCGCTTGGAGGGTACAGCGTGGTTTAACTGATGAGTTGGTTTAGTGCTGAGCTGGCAATTTCCTGAGCTTAGTTGCTGTACTTCCAATCTCTCTTCAGACCTTTCAAGATCTACAAGGTGCCACAGCAATACAGCAACAGAGACAGCCCCATCTCAGACACGAAGTGGTTCAGGAAGTCAAGGACTCATGGGTCAGCCCAATGGAACAGCAGGAACACCAAACACCCGCCCTCAAGGGCTCACTGAATTATGCTTACATTTCATTGACAGAAGGAAGGAAAAAGATGCCTCCTTTTGGCTGGTGAATGCCTTTTGTATGCACACTTCCTTCTGGTCCAGTGGCCAATTAAAAGGCTTTTCTCACAGAATAGTTAGCCATGCATGCTCCCAGTTGGGAAGTAGGGCCCCTCTTCCATTACTTGTAATCACAGAGTTCCAGAAACAGACTCCTTAAGGTTCCAGGTGGGCTGGCAGAAAGCAGAAGGGCCTGTACTTGCTCCCAGGACTTGACTCTCTTTGACCAGTCTCACCAGCTTAGTCCCCCTGCCTCCCTGTGTTTATTTCTTTATTTCTTTATTCACTTATTAATTCATTCATTCACTCATTTATTTATTTATTAATTTGCTTGCCTGATTATTTTTTATTCATTCATTCATTCATTCATTTATTTGTCTGTTCATTTGTTTATTCATTCATTCATTTGTTTATTTATTTCTGGAATTTTAAAAATTAATTAATTTAGAATATTTTTCCATGGTTATTTCATGTTCTTTCTGTTCCCTTCTTCCACCTCCTCCCATAGCCAACATGCAATTCCACTGGGTTTTACATGTGCCATTGATCAAGACCTATTTCCATATTATTGATGGTTGCACTGGGGTGGTCGTTTAGCATCTACATCCCAAAATCATATCCCCATCGACCCATGTGATCAAGTAGTTGTTTGTCTTCTGTGTTTCTGCTCCCACAGTTCTTCCTCTGGATGTAGATAGTTTTCTTTCTCATAAGTCCCTCAGAATTGTCCTGAGTCATTGCATTGCTGCTAATACAGAAGTCCATTACATTCAATTTTCCCACAGTGTATCCGTCTCTGTGTACAATGTTCTCCTGGATCTGCTCCTTTCACTCTCTATCAGTTCCTGGAGGTTGTTCCAGTTCACATGGAATTCCTCCAGTTCATTATTCCTTTGATCAGAATAGTATTCCATCACCAACAGATACCACAATTTGTTTAGCCATTCCCCAATTGAAGGGCATCCCTTCATTTTCCAATTTTTTTGCCACCACAAAGAATGTGGCTATAAATATTTTTATATGTCTTTTTCCTTATGATCTCTTGCTCCCCTGTGTTTATAATATTTATGATAATACTCCAAAGTCATTTCGGGAGAGAGTACACAAGCTGGAGAATGAAGAAGGGCTTCATGTAGAAGGTACTGCTTGCCCTGTGTCCTGAAGGAAACCAGGAATTTGGAGAAGAGGGGGAAGGACTTTCTCAGAATGGAGGCCTGGACAAAGTCATGGAAAGAGGACATGAGACCTCATGTGTGCTGAACACAGGCAAGCATGGGTGGCTCAGTGCATGGGGATGAAAAATGTTTAAGAAATGGGAAAATTTTGGATCAGGGCTAGAGAAGTAATTTAAAAGCCCAAAGTAGGGGCAGCTGAGTAGTGGATTGATAGCCAAGCCTAGAGTCAAGAGGACCTGGGTTTAAATCTGGCCTCAGGCACTTCCTAGCTGTGTGACCCTGGGAAAGTCACTTAAACCCAAATGCTTAGGCTTTACTGCTCTTCTGCCAGTACTTAGTATTGATTCCTTCTAGAAGGTAAGTTTTTTGTTTGTTTGTTTTTTAAAGAATCAACTAGAGTTTCTATTTTATACTGAAGGTAATAAGGCTCCACTGGAGATTATTGAGTGGTGATGGTGATGGGAAGGAGATATGATCAGAAGTCTTATGAAATGGGAGAATCCAGTATTGTATGTGGAATAGTACTTTAACTTTTATTCACTCCATCATTCTTTTCAGAGCTTCACTCTTGACACTGAATTTCTTTCAAGATCTATGAGACCCAGCAATCCCATTACTCGGAAAGATTTCTCTGCCCCTTCACTTGTTTCTCTGATTGGTTAGTTCCTTCATTTTAAGGAAAGTGGCCAGGCCAGTTAGGTTCTGTCCTTCATTCCTCTCTGGGTTCTGCGTCTGATTCTCTAGACCAGTGATAGGCAAACTACTGCCCCCATGAAATGTTCTATCCAGCTGCACGACATTATTCCTAATCTGATGAATACAACGAGTAGGATACAATACAATGGAACTTCCAAAGAGCTGCCTTAGAAACAGACTGACAGATAAGCATTTCCTTTCCTTTGGCCCCTCTTTAAAAAGTTTGTCCATCACTGTGACTATTTTTCTCTCCTCTGTGATCTAATCATTTTCCTACCCTGAAACACTGCACTGCTCTAGTAGCTTTCTCCTTCCAAATCCCCTCTGCAAGGCTCCTTCAAGGTGTTCTCTTCCTCATTACTATGACAGTATAATGAGGGCACAACTGTCTTTTCTTGCATCTCTATTCCCCCATGGTCAGCTTATTTCGTGGCACATAGAGAGCACTTAATAAATCTTTATTGACAACACCTAACCAAGCACACTGTGCCTTGACAAAATAGGATAAATTTCAGCCTATCCCTTGAATACACTCTCTGGTTTCCAGAATTCATGCCTTTGTTTAACCCAGAATGTCCTTCCTTTCACTTTTCTTTTATCAAATCCTTACTTATACTTCAAAACCAACTAAATGTCACTCCTCAGAGGCAGATTTCCTTGTGCCCCTTCAGACCACGCAGATGTTTTGCGTTTCCCTAAAGTATTATATATAGACCGCTATCTGAGTCATATGCCCAAGCTCTAAGCAGTTTTTGGACAAATATTTTCCCAGCGGATGCTACGACTAGGACAATTCCTCATATATGGAAGTCCTTAGGTTTTATTTCATGCTAAATAGTGATCTTCAGACTAGAAGAGTTTGGAAATGATAGAGCCCTTCCAACAATTACAGTTTTAGCTTTGTGAGTTCTTATAAGCACTTAGAAAATATTATCTGACTTAAAATTTAAGTCTGCTTCCTTATCCCCAAGTGCCCAGTAGAGTATAAGATCCTTCTGGGCAGATATTATTGGCATATATATATGTATACTATATCCTCAGCTCAGTGTCTAGCACTCAAAAGATGTACAGTAAATGCTCCTATTCATGAAATTTAAAGCAAATTTGTTGTATTGAATTAAGTCAAAAGGAAAGGAAATGATGAGAGGGGAGATTAGAGGAAAGGAAAAGAGAGGAGACATGAGGGAAGGGGAAGGGAGAGAAAAAGAAGGGAGGGAGGGGGAAGAGAGGAGAGCAGAGGAGAAGGAGAGGAATGGAGGAGAGGGCAGAAGATCACAGAGGAGCACCCACATCCTTGGCAGGAATCATCGAAAAACTAGCTGACTTCACCTTGCCTAGATGGTGGACAATAACCAAAAGTAATATTAAGGGATAAACTCTGATTCCTGGAAAGGGGGTTCTAAGAGGATAAAACAAAGATCAGATAATACAAAGAAGGATTTTGGAAGGAATAAGACTACACCTTATTAGTCTTGTCTCTGCTGCCTGCTCTAAGAACCAGGATGCTCAGTAAGTGTTTCTGGAATCTCTTTCTTTATGTTCATCTTCAACACAGTGCCCTGAAGCCAGATGATTTTTTTTTTTAAGTTTGAAATTGTTATAAAATGAGTTGAGTAAATTTCAGGCAGTCTGTTAGACTAAGTTAAAAATAAATCCGTAAGGCTCTGGGTGAAAAATGAATGTTATCTCTGTGGCTATGACTAATTTCTAACTGTTAACCCTTGTTGTTTTAGATTCCAGTTTCCCCTTCTCTGCATTTTTTCCCCTCCCATTAGAAATCTCATGAGTGTCACATGCAAGGCACAAGACACAAAGAGAACATAACTCCCTTGTATATTTTCCCTCCAGCGCATGGACTTCTTGGGGTATTTTGTGTTTGTCTTTTAGCCTCCATATTCTGACCCAATGCCTGACTGTCTGCTTCCTTTCTCTTTTCTTTCATCCAATGTTTCCCCTTGCAGCGTCTCTGCGTGTATATGCACAAATGTATGTGTACTTACACATAAACACACATGTGCACACTACATGTTCATGTATGGGTGTGCATGTATGTGTGTGTATGTGCATGCAGGAGCTATGATTTCACTGGTAGTGGGAGTTCTCCTCTGAGGAAATTCCCTTTATCAAAGCAGATCTTTATCGGCTCTTGAACTTGAAATTATAGTTAGTTGTTGAGAGGACTGTGAGGTTAAGTTACTTGCCCAGGGTCACAGTCCAAATAGCCAGCATGTGCCAGAGGTCAAATTTGAACTCAGATCTTTTCGATTATGATTTTGCTCTCTAGCCACTATTCCTCGCTACCTCCCTCTCTCTTTCCTTTCCTCTCTTCTCTTCTCTTCTCTTCCCTTTTCCCTCTTGCTCTCCCTCTCCTCATTTTTCTCTCCCTTTTCTTCTTTCCCTTCCTTTTGATTTCCCTCTCCCTCTCTTTCCATCTCCTTATCCTCCCTTCCTTTATCTTCTTCTTTTGTCCTTTCCTTCTCTTTTTCCCTCTCTTCCCATCCTTCTTCCTTTTCTCTCTCCCTCTCCTTCTCCTCTTCTTTCCCCTCCTTGCTTTTGGACTAGATCTATAATTTTCTTGATTCACAGAATTCCCAATCAGGAGACACTCTACTAATCCATAGGATTAGCTGCTTTTGCATTTTATGGTCTTGGTGAGTTGCTTTATTCACTGATGCATCGAGGGGCTTGTCCAAGTCACTAAGCCCATACATGTCAGGGAGATTAGGTCTTCCTGACTTTAAAGCCACGTCCTCTATCTTCTAGGCCTTCCCCTATTGTCATTACAAATTTAAATGTTCATTTGGACACAGATGAGATGTTTTTTCCTAATAGCACTTTATTTCCATATATGTTTCGAGAATGAAATGAGGCGTACAGTAGAATGGCATAAAAGAGGCGAAAATCACCTTACTTGGGCAAACCTGGGAGTGTCAAACAAACCACAATCAGTCTTTTGCTATTTCCTGGAACAGCTTTATCTTGCTTTGTTTGTATAAGAGGACTATCAAACAGGATGTGTCTCCAAAGGTGTCAACCACACACCAAAAGCACCAAGTGATACCAGCCGTTTGCCCCATTTTAGACCCGTTTTACGGAGTAATATGAAATGTTTTCTCTTATCCTCCTGTTCTTAAGATGTTTGAATGCTTTTATCTTCTTATATTTGGGGAATTTGCTTTAAATGTTCTGCTCTCATGAAAGACCCAAGCGTCCTTCGGTCATGCCACAAGCATTTATTAATCACCTACAATGGGCCAGGAACCTTGCTAAGTTCTCCTATAACCAGAAAAAAGGAAAAAAAATTCTATCTTAAAGCGACTTCTGACCTAATGCGGACAGGAAAAGTCTAAACTGTCAACTTCTTAAAAATGTATCTTGTCCCCTTCAAGAACCAACCCTTGAATTTGATCTAGATATTCCAAGTCCTTTAGGGAATGAATAGCTCTAAGGACTAGACATGAATAACTTGTGATTATATGTAAGTTGTCTCCAAATGTCTGCTTCTGATATAAATGTATGTATATATATACATATATAATATATGTACATATAATATATTACGTATAAATAAATAATGTTTTATATATAATATACGACATGCATAATATATTATATATAACATAATTTTTATATGTTATAAATAAATAATGTGTTATATATAATATATTATATTGCATAATATATAAATAAATAATATGTTATATATAATATATTATATTGCATAATATATAAATAAATGATGTGTTATATATAATATATTATGCATATAATATATTATATATAACACATCATTTATTTATATATGATGTATGTGTGTATATTATATGTGTATATATGATATATGCATATATAATATTTGTATACATAATATATGTATATATAATATATGTATATGTAATATATGTATAGATGCCCCCAAACATTTTGTTGTTTTACTCTTAAGAAGCTTAATGATTCCCTCCGCAATCCTTGGTACGCTCGTCATTTCCCTAATGGTGTTTTTCTTCTTTTCATCGCGTCAACAAAAACTTCAGGCCCATACCTATCCAAATGATCATACATTCCAAATGAGCAGGGGTGGAATTAATGAGATTGTCTTGTAGGCAGAGAAGTCTGCTGTGATTGTAAAAGTCATATACCTCATTACAAAGCTAAAAATAAAGAGTGTTAGGTCTCTGTTCCCATCGTGGGGAGGGGGGGTCATTTTCCTCAAGCTGTCCCTGATTTTTTTCCTGCATCTTCTCTTCATTCTCATCTTTACAAAAAGAAAGCAGAATGAAAAAAAAAAATAAAACAATCCCCTTTGTTCCATTCCCTGTCAACAGCTCCCATTACTGATGATAGAAAGAGATGTGGCCACCAATAGTTGTTCTGAGATTGGGAATATTTTAAAGTTGGGGGTTCCTTTTACAGAGATGCTCAAATTTGAACCTATCATTTCCCCCCTTAACCCTTCTCTAGAGAGCAAAGAGTCATTATAAAATGAATTCTTCAGTTACGAGCAGCATGGCAAATGGATGGAGGGCCAGTCTTGGACACAGGAAGACATGAGTCCATTTCTTGCTTCTAAGACATACTGGCTAGATTATTGTGGACAATCCACTTAACTTCTCTATGCCTCCGACAACCCTATAAGACAGCTACAGAAAAGTGGTCAGCCTACAGCAATGAAGGAAGTTTCTCTACTGGCAGGTCCCCATACCAATAAAGTCTCCAGCTTATGGCAAAGAACAGAAATAAACAAAAAATCTGGCTCACATATTTTTCTACTTAAAAAGAAAAATGAGCAAATTAGTACCAAACACTCATCCAGTCTTTGTTCCTAAAAAGAGTCCGACAGGGAGATAGAGAAATTCTTTGAATTCTTACTTCTTTTGAATCATTTTGGCTCACTTTCATTGAGAGTGTAATTCAGTATTACCTGAACAAAAATGAAATAAATCTCTTCTACTTTATTTGTGATGATCTATATAGAGAAAATAATATATAATTATAATACTTATATATTGTATTTATATATTATGTACATATAATATGATTACTTCTGCTTCCTTATTTATATTTGGGTAGTCAAGTCATTCAACTGGCCTGTATTAAGCACCCACTAAATGACAAAAAATGCGCTAGGCTCCGGGGAAGCAGAGAAAGGCTAAAGACAAAGAATGCCTGCTCTTGAGGAAGTCTCATTGGAGAGACAACATCAAAACATATATGCCATATAAGTCCATGATAAATTGGAGATAATATCAGGGAGAATAAGATGAGAATAAGGGGGACCAGTAAAAGGTTTTTGTATGAATTGGAACTTTAGCTGAACCATCTCGGAGGGGATGGATTAGAGGGAAGAAAGGTAAGGAGGGAGAGAATTTGGAACTGAAAGTTAAAAATTTAAAAATGAATGTTAAAAATGGTTTTTACAGGTAATTGGGGGGAAATAAAATATTTCAAAAAACGATCACAGACATAAAATGCAGATAAAATTAATAAAACTTGCTATCAATAAAAAAAAAAGCTCATCACAAAAGAGAGGAGAAATATTGGATGATAGCTTGTGGGGACAAAGTGAGGATTTTTTTGAGAATGGAGGAGAGAAGCTAGCCTGGGCAAGAAGAGTCATCTAATTATGTGAGATAGAGGTAATGACAGAAGGCATTTGAGTGGTGTGATGAGAGAAGGGAAGAATGAAGGAGCTTTCAGTGAATGGCTTCAATTTTTTTCAGTGCAACATGAGGCAAAAT
>NC_058132.1:652104222-652118543 GCF_016433145.1 Gracilinanus agilis
TAAATAAATGATGTGTTATATATAATATATTATGCATATAATATTATATATATAACACATCATTTATTTATATATGATGTATGTGTGTATATTATATGTGTATATATGATATATGCATATATAATATTTGTATACATAATATATGTATATATAATATATGTATATGTAATATATGTATAGATGCCCCCAAACATTTTGTTGTTTTACTCTTAAGAAGCTTAATGATTCCCTCCGCAATCCTTGGTACGCTCGTCATTTCCCTAATGGTGTTTTTCTTCTTTTCATCGCGTCAACAAAAACTTCAGGCCCATACCTATCCAAATGATCATACATTCCAAATGAGCAGGGGTGGAATTAATGAGATTGTCTTGTAGGCAGAGAAGTCTGCTGTGATTGTAAAAGTCATATACCTCATTACAAAGCTAAAAATAAAGAGTGTTAGGTCTCTGTTCCCATCGTGGGGAGGGGGGGTCATTTTCCTCAAGCTGTCCCTGATTTTTTTCCTGCATCTTCTCTTCATTCTCATCTTTACAAAAAGAAAGCAGAATGAAAAAAAAAAATAAAACAATCCCCTTTGTTCCATTCCCTGTCAACAGCTCCCATTACTGATGATAGAAAGAGATGTGGCCACCAATAGTTGTTCTGAGATTGGGAATATTTTAAAGTTGGGGGTTCCTTTTACAGAGATGCTCAAATTTGAACCTATCATTTCCCCCCTTAACCCTTCTCTAGAGAGCAAAGAGTCATTATAAAATGAATTCTTCAGTTACGAGCAGCATGGCAAATGGATGGAGGGCCAGTCTTGGACACAGGAAGACATGAGTCCATTTCTTGCTTCTAAGACATACTGGCTAGATTATTGTGGACAATCCACTTAACTTCTCTATGCCTCCGACAACCCTATAAGACAGCTACAGAAAAGTGGTCAGCCTACAGCAATGAAGGAAGTTTCTCTACTGGCAGGTCCCCATACCAATAAAGTCTCCAGCTTATGGCAAAGAACAGAAATAAACAAAAAATCTGGCTCACATATTTTTCTACTTAAAAAGAAAAATGAGCAAATTAGTACCAAACACTCATCCAGTCTTTGTTCCTAAAAAGAGTCCGACAGGGAGATAGAGAAATTCTTTGAATTCTTACTTCTTTTGAATCATTTTGGCTCACTTTCATTGAGAGTGTAATTCAGTATTACCTGAACAAAAATGAAATAAATCTCTTCTACTTTATTTGTGATGATCTATATAGAGAAAATAATATATAATTATAATACTTATATATTGTATTTATATATTATGTACATATAATATGATTACTTCTGCTTCCTTATTTATATTTGGGTAGTCAAGTCATTCAACTGGCCTGTATTAAGCACCCACTAAATGACAAAAAATGCGCTAGGCTCCGGGGAAGCAGAGAAAGGCTAAAGACAAAGAATGCCTGCTCTTGAGGAAGTCTCATTGGAGAGACAACATCAAAACATATATGCCATATAAGTCCATGATAAATTGGAGATAATATCAGGGAGAATAAGATGAGAATAAGGGGGACCAGTAAAAGGTTTTTGTATGAATTGGAACTTTAGCTGAACCATCTCGGAGGGGATGGATTAGAGGGAAGAAAGGTAAGGAGGGAGAGAATTTGGAACTGAAAGTTAAAAATTTAAAAATGAATGTTAAAAATGGTTTTTACAGGTAATTGGGGGGAAATAAAATATTTCAAAAAACGATCACAGACATAAAATGCAGATAAAATTAATAAAACTTGCTATCAATAAAAAAAAAAGCTCATCACAAAAGAGAGGAGAAATATTGGATGATAGCTTGTGGGGACAAAGTGAGGATTTTTTTGAGAATGGAGGAGAGAAGCTAGCCTGGGCAAGAAGAGTCATCTAATTATGTGAGATAGAGGTAATGACAGAAGGCATTTGAGTGGTGTGATGAGAGAAGGGAAGAATGAAGGAGCTTTCAGTGAATGGCTTCAATTTTTTTCAGTGCAACATGAGGCAAAATTCTCAGCTGAGAGCCAGGAGGAGGAGGAGGAGCCATGGGAGGTCTGAAGAGGGTTAAAAAAGTTTGGATGAGGTACGGTGGTGAGTGAGAGAGTGAGTTCATAAGGCAGGTAGGTATAGGATTGCTTAGCGGCAATGTGGGCACAGCAGCTTATGCAACAGATTTGCAGTGGACCCAAGTGCATGATTTTTTCCAGCTTTATTTGTTGTTACACGAATAACAGCGAAGGCAGAAAATGGTAGGAGGGATCCAAAGATCTCCCACAGCCCAAAGGATCAAAGAACTAGAAAGAAGAGGATAGTGTAGAGTTGACCTGGCTCACTGGGGGAGTCAAGATAAAGAAGAAAGGAGAGAGTAGCCAGGGCAAGAGTGATGACCTGGGGAACAACTGAAAAGGAGAGAGATTGTCGGTCCTGGGAAGGATGAAGAATATGGTTCAAAGTTGCAAAGCAGGGGGAGAAATGGAATAACAACAGATTGTAATCAGGTTAAGAAATTTCAGAGTTTTCAGGCATGGAGGTGGTACATTTGTGGATGAGGATCATTTCTGTGTGTAGAGATGAGGTGGGGTGGAGGAGTAGACATGGCCATGAGAGACAAGGAAGTGGAGAAACTGGCAGGTTCAAGTTCTGAGCAATTATCAATAGGTATGTTGAAGTTCCCTAAAATGAGAATAAAAGTTATCATGGAGAGAAAGACTCCGAGCCAGGCACTGAGCTCATTGAGGAAATAAGAAGAGCGTCCTAGTGGTCAGTAGACAGCAGCTACCAGCGGTGTGATTGGATGACAGATATGGATTAAGTGGACCTTCAAGAAGGAGGGATTACTGAATAAAGGTGGTAGAGGGAGAGCCACATCCACCAGTGAGTAGGATTGTAAAGATGTCAAAGTGTTTTTATATCTCAGCGATTTTATTTGATTTGCAAAAAAGATCTCTCAGGTAGCTTTATTTAATAATTTCGTTTTAATTTTTTATGTTTTTAAATTTTAAGTATCTAAATTAATTTTATGTATTTAATAATATTATTTATTATTTATTACATTATATGACTTCATGCTTTGAACTTTTATTAGATTATTGGTTGGCTCTAAGGATCCTTCAATCCAAATAGATTGAAACTTGGAAAAAAAGTCTTTGTGAACTACCATGGCGAAAATATTCTTGACCCTGCCTGGTAATGGCTATCTTTGAGCTCAGCTGGTCTGGCCTTCAGACAATAGATTACAGTTCACTACCTGGTTTAGATTCAAAGCCTTTCCTTCTTGGCATGAACAGGTGGAGATTGTGTTTATGTGGTATTCACTAATCCTTCACCATTCTAACCATATCATCTACCCCTCTAGGGATCTCAAAGCACCCTCAAATCTCAGAGTTAGATAATATCAAAGAATCCATCTAATCCACCACATGCAAAGAAGCGACAGGTGGAACAGTCAGTATAGGACATGGGGTCAGAAAGACATCAGTTCAAGTCCTGCCTCAGAACCCTCACTGTGACCCTGGGAAAATCACTTAATTATATTGTGCCTTAGTTTCCTCATCTATAAAATGGGAACAGTAATAGCCCTCATATCACAGGATTGAATAAGTTAACATATATAGCAGGGGTTCCCCAACTTTTTTAGCCTCCCGCCCCCTTTCCAGAAAAAATATTACTTAGCGCCCCCTGGAAATTATGAAACTATTTATTGAATTCAGAATAGAATGTAATAAATAAAAAGTGTGGCCATCACCACTCTCCTGGATCGCTGCAGCACCCACCAGGGGGTGCTGGCGCCCACTTTGGGAATCACTGATATATAGAGTGCTTAGCAGATTACTTTGGCATAGAAATGGTATTATTATTATCATTATTTTCTTGAAGATCCCCAGTGAAGAATCCATGACCACTATCATACTTTACAGTATTTTTTTTAAAACTCTTACTCTTATCTCAGAATCAAAACTAAATACCAGTTTTAAAGTAGAAGAAGAGTAAGGACAAGGTACTTGGGGTTAAGTGACTTGCCCAGGGTCACATAGCTAGGAAGTATCTGAGGCCAGATTTGATAGCTTCCATCTCTAGCCTGGCTCTCTATCCATCAAGCCACCCAGCTCCCTCAGAGCGTGTAGTCTTAGAACACTTACCGTCTTTGCCGGTGCAACAGCCTTCCAAAGTAGGCAGAGCAGGTACGACTATCCTTGTTTTCTTACCGGGGAAGTTGCCACTCAAAGAGTTTGTGACTTGCCCCGGGTTTTGGAGGTAACAGCGCTGGATGCTTTTTTTGATGTTTGTAGGACTTTGGCTCTCCTAGGCATGGGCTCCTCCATAGACACAGCTTTGACTCCTTTTATGAGTAGATGAGTTTTATGAGTTGAAAAATAGCCTTTAGGAAATGGTGATCTTGAAAATCATTTCACCTCGATGCCAACCTGTCACTGAGCTTCTTTTAAACTCTAATTAGTTTGGGCCTTGGATGCCATTCATAGTCTATCACGAGACCTGAACTTATCCGATGTCCTTTATTGCACCCCTCCTCGTTGCCTCTAGTCTAGTCAGGCTCATCTCTTTGCCTTCTTCTGCACCTATATTTCTCACTCCAGCCTCCATTTCTTTTCTCTTTCCCTATCATGCCCTCAGCCTCCATTCTGCCAAGCCAGGCCCATTATTCCCTTCAAACCCTACGGTCCAGCCTAACTCCGTCGCAGACCTTTTCTTTTTCTTTCCTTCTATTGCCTTCGGATATACAGACTATTCATATGTCCTTATCCTAGGTAATTTGTCACGAAATTCTTTCTGGCTCTCTAACCCCCCAAAGGTTATAGAATTTCAAAGCTAGAAGGGATTTAGGCCTCCAACTAGACCTAAACAGGAATCCACATAACAATGTACCTGAGCCAAAGGTACCCGACCTTCATTTGGAGACTTCCAGTGGAAGGGAAGCCACAATGTCCTCGGGGAGCCTGTTCTCTTTAGGCTGTTATCTCTAATGGTTTAAGAGTGTTTCTTCACATCCAAGAAAAATTTATTCCCTTCAACCTTCACCTCTTGCTTCTAATTCTGTCCTTTGGGGTCAAGCTTAATCCCTCAGCCATGGGACAGCCATTCGTGCACTTGGATAGAGCCAAAATGTCCCTCAACGTCTTCTCTTCTTCAGGCTAAGAATCCCAAATTGTGATTAGCGTGTGGCACGAACTCAAGGCCCTTCGGGACTCTGCTTGCTCTCGTCTGGGCGGTCTGCAGCTTATCAAAGTCCTTCCTAAAAGATATGGCCAAGATGGAGCACGATCGTCCAGATCCTCTTTATCCTGTCAGGATAAGGAATGCAGAAGGTCCTTATCTGCTGGGTACTGGTCACCCTGCCTCTACTAATGCAGCCCAAGGTTGCTCTGGCCGTCTGGGTCACCGTCTCACCCACTGTTCACTTGACTCTTTGAAAGCTCTCTTGCAGGCATGGCTGGAATACACGCCATCTGTTTCTCTGCCCTTCAAAATCCTCGTCTCTCTTCACTACTCAGCCCAGGAATTACTCAGTAATAAGGAAGCCCTCAGCAAGACCAGAGAGCACTTCAGTTGCTCAGCCTCAGTATACATCATGTCCTTCTCCATGAAGCCTTTTCTGACCACCCTCCCCTCCATTTAAAAATGTTCTTCCTTATACCCTGCTGTTCTATATACAGGATTTTCCTTTTATTGCCCACTACAATGCCTTATAGATAAAGCAAAGTTTTTTTTAAAAATGTGTGATGAAGAGGGGCAGCTGGGTAGCTCAGTGGAGTGAGAGTCAGGCCTAGAGACAGGAGGTCCTGGGTTCAAATCCGGCCTCAGACACTTCCCAGTTGTGTGACCCTGGGCAAGTCACTTGACCCCCATTGCCCACCCTTACCAATCTTCCACCTATGAGACAATACACCAAAGTACAAGGGTTTAAAAAAAAAAAAGTGTTCAAAAAAAAATGTGTGATGAAGAAAGAACTGACTGTATGTAAAATCAACATAAAAAAGGAAGTAAATTCCCTATTAAAACAATGGTATGATGCTCTGGCTGCCTCCGTGGTCTGTTTCATTTTTGCCTTTGCAACCAGTGCCTGGCACAGAGTAAAAATGTCTCTTGATGGTTGATTGTATAGAATAAATATTCATAGGAAGTCAAGCATGTTCTCGGGTTTCTGAATTTTCTGTGCGTCTTTGACTTTGCCTCTTTTGGATGACTCAATAAATTACTCTCATAAGTCATCGAGAAGCTTTATTCTTTTTAGCAGTTCTCAGACTTCATCATCTTAGAACTCTTTTAGTAATTAAAAAATTACAAAGATGATCCCTCCCCATCCCACCAAGAGGTTTTGTTGATGGGGGTTATATCGAACAATATTTATTATCTAGAAATGAAAACATCTTAATTTGGTAGAAATTAAAACATTATTATGGAATTATTTTTTTTTAATTCTTTTTTTTAAACCCTTGTACTTCGGTGTATTGTCTCATAGGTGGAAGATTGGTAAGGGTGGGCAATGGGGGTCAAGTGACTTGCCCAGGGTCACACAGCTGGGAAGAGTCTGAGGCTGGATTTGAACCTAGGACCTCCTGTCTCTAGGCCTGACTCTCACTCCACTGAGCTACCCAGCTGCCCCTATGGAATTATTTTTGACTTCATGAATCCCCTGAATGAGTCTTGGGGCTTCCCGTCCCAGGCCCACACTTAGAGAATCGCTATCACACAGACAGTAGGTGTTGGAAGCCTGACTTACATGTGAGGCTCCTTGACGCCAAGGCCGGTTCTCTGTCCACCTCCCTGCACCGCCTCTCAGAGATAAGTTTTCAGGCTCATCCATTTCCTGCCAGACACTCTCAGTGTCCCAGTTGAAAGACAGAACATTTTTATAATCCTGATTTTTTTTTTGCATAAGAAATCAAATATTTCTTACTTATACAATTGATGGAAAGTTGGTGAATAACCGATAATTTCCTGAAATACAACTCCAATTCGAGATGCTTCTAAAAATCTGAACAAAGCCCTAAAGTGAAGTTTTCCCAGGAATATCAGCCATTTCTTTAGTTCCTGATCTTAGGTCAATTTTGGAGAAGATTTTACCAATGAGAGTATCAGCTTCGGTGAGGGCCAATACATTACCTCGAACCATTTGAAGAGAATACAGTCCCCGAATGAAATCAGAACCACGATATGTTCTCAGCAGTAGCTTCTTTCCTGTTAATTTTTCTCCAGAGTCGATAAATCCACGTCGAGTAGTATTTGGATTCTTTGGAATGAAGCATAACCTGATTCCGTTTAAATATCACTTATTCCTCTTTAAGAAGGAGCTGAAAAGCCAGTGACTCGGTCATGTCCCACTTCTGAATTCCTGGCACTGGAGGATTGTCTGATAAGCATTTTTGGCAACAAATTCAAAGGTTTCTTGAGTCATTGAGGGGAGAAAAGGAGAAAAAACTAACAACCCTCCAAGCACAAACTGACACAAGAACGTTATCTTTAGTCAGATGGCAAAGCAACCGTCTTCATGGATGGTGGGCTCAATACCGACGAGAAGGGTAGAGCCATTTAGATAAAGCAAGGCTTATCAGAAGACGAGGTTTTCTTCTGGACACTCAGTCTGGCTTTGAAAAACTTCCGATATCTAACAGGAACAAGGATGAGCAGGCTTTGCTAATATAGCTGTAGGGGTCTGTTTTGAGTTTCTGATAGTGAAGGCTTGTTTGTATTTTCTATTGTGCCAAATATAGGGCCAAAAAAAGAACTTGAAGAAGGTATGTTATGGTAGTGAGATTCCATTTGATTCTTTTTTTTTATTTTTTATTTTTTAAACCCTTAACTTCTGTGTATTGACTTATAAGTGGAAGAGTGGTAAGGGTAGGCAATGGGGGTCAAGTGACTTGGCCAGGGTCACCCAGCTGGGAAGTGGCTGAGGCCAGACTTGAACCTAGGACCTCCTGTCTCTAGGCCTGGTTCTCAATCCACTGAGCTACCCAGATGCCCCCTAAATTTATTGTTTTAAAAAAGGACTATGTGTACAAAAGAAATTATATATAATCGACATGGTACAGTTAAAAGAGTGTACTTGGAGGATCTGGGTTCAAATTTTACGTCTGATGAATTATATATGTATGGGACCTTGGGTAAATCACATAATGATACGGATTCATAATTTCTTTGCTTATAAACTGAGGCGGTGGGACTACATGGCCATGCCAGTCTTTCAGCTATGACCGAACTGGAATAGCTTCCAGGAGAGCACTAGGGACAGTGTAAGTAGATATTGACTGAGAGCTAGAATGGCTTAAGTCCAGAGATAAATCCCCAGAAAGGTTGCCATTAGGATAATTTTTTTCAGTAATGGTACCTCATGGAGATTGTCTACTTAGGAAGTGGAAGGCTTGAACGTTCTTTAGGAGTAATTGCCCATTTAGAGGAAATCACAGATCCTTAAGGCATCGAGGTATAAGTAGAGGCCATCTGAATCCATCAGTCCAATCAATGAACTCACTGCCCCTCTCCCTCACTTCCCTTACGATACCTAACAAGGTCCTCTATACCCCAGTGCCTGTATCACGGGAGATCAAGGAATCACTCAAGGAAATTAAACTAGGTGAGGACAAAAAAAGTTCTTAATCCATTTGAAAGGAGTAAAATTCATTGGAGGAAATGAGATGATGCCAGAGGAAGTGTATTAGAACTGGCTGAAGAGTCAATCTTGTCCTGTGGTGCTTGCATAAAAGCAGCGAGTGCTCTTAAGATCCAAAGAGGCCACCGACAGTTCAGACGAAGCGCTTCTATCCCAATCCATGAGAGGAAACTGCTTGGGGGACGGGGAAAGAAAGATCCTCCGACCCTTCCTTACCTGGACAATCCTGACCGTAGGATGAGCTTGTAGACAGAAAGGTGTGAAGATTTTGGACTTTCCGTGGGCATCCAGAGATTGTCCCTCAATGTGCGTATCATGAACAAAAGACAAACTATATCCACTGAGGAAAGGTAAGTTCAAGATTCTCTAAGGAGCCCTGCAGAAAGCTATGCCACACCTAAGGGGAACTTCATGAGGTTAGACAAGAAGCTATGAGTTACCTCTTTGGCACAAGCTGGGAAAATCTACCCCATCTACCCAAACACACACACACACACACACACACACACACACACACACACAGACACACACACAGACACACACACAGACACACACACACAGAGACACACACACACACACACACACACACACACACACACTCCTCTACGTTTAAGTACACTTTCCTCTTGATTGCATATGTATTTATGAAAGAATATGCTCCCAATCTAGGAGGATGTTTTTATCCACTTCTCTTACTTTAGTAAAAATCTGCTTCTAAGCTTATTAAACTGGTTAATTGAAATTGATGATAAACTGGTAAAATGTCTGGTTAATTGATGTCAACTGATAAGCACTCTGGGTGTGCTCTAGTGGGGGCTTATAATTCAAGTCATATTACTCGAAAACCGCCCTAACTCCTTAAGATCGCCCCTAGAATCCCCTGGGGAATAGCAACGTCTGTATTCTGTGAATCGAACCAGTTATCCAAGAGAGGAGATTGAGCCCAGAACAAGCGCCACAAAAATACAAGTGTCGTTACCCAGAAAGGCAAATAATAGAAATGTCTGATTGGATTGTCTATATTTGAAATCTGAGGATAATTGGAAGGGTCACAGTGTTAGCCTACTTGTGAATTTTCCCCAGAGCTTTTATACATTTACTATACAATGACTAAAACCCCTTTGTTCAAAATTTGAGCAAAGAGTACAAATGTCATTCAGTTCAAATAGCTGCTGGATAGTACAGTGGATGGAGCTTGGGGCTGGGAGTCAGGAAGACTTGACTCACACAATCAGTTAGCTATGGGGTTCTGGGCAAGTCGCTTAACCCTGCTTGCCTCAGTTTCCTCATTTGTAAAATGTGCCAGAGATGGAAATGGCAAGCCACTCATTTACCTTTATCAAGAAAACCCCAAATGGGGTTTGCTAAGAGTCTAAAATTACAGAACAAAAAGTTAAACGTTCAATTTGACAAGCATTTATTTATGATCTCCTGTATGCCAGGCATGGTGCTTAGGTACAGGGTATACAAAGAAACTGGCCAGACCCTCAAGGAACTGTCATTCTACTGGAGAGATAAAACACGAACCCAGTTAAATAAACAGAACATCATCTCCATAGGGTGAGAGTACTAACATTTTACAACTGAGGATGTGAAGATTCAGATAAGGGAAATGACTTTTTTTTTTTAAATGGCTTTTAAACAATAAAGCAGAGATTCAAATCTAGGTTTTTTTTTTTTTTTTTTTTTTTTTTTTTTTAATGCTTCAGTTCAATTCTCTTTCCAAAGTATGACTGTCTTAGGAGTTCAAACAGCATAACGAACGTGGCTATAGATCGTTTCTTTTTTTTTTTTTTTTTTAAACCCTTGTACTTTGGTGTATTGTCTCATAGGTGGAAGGTTGGTAAGGGTGGGCAATGGGGGTCAAGTGACTTGCCCAGGGTCACACAGCTGGGAAGTGGCTTAGATCGTTTCTTTTTAATAGGTTTTAGGGAATAGAGAGGGGCAAACAAAAGTTATCAGTTTCTACAGTGGCTCAGTGGATAGAGGGCTGGGTCTGGAGTCAGGAAGACTGAGTTCAAATCTGGCCTCAGATACTTCCTAGCTGTATGACTCCAAGCAAGGCACTTAATATGCAATTGTTTGAAAAAAGGATCTTCTGGGTTGGCTAGATTAGAAACGGCCACCATTCCTTTATTCTTGCCAAGAAAACCCGTGGTTGGCTGTGGTCCATGAACTCATGAAGAGTCAAACATGGGCTATTGAACAGCAACAACAATATAATCTAGTTCAAAGAAGTCAAGAATGCACTTATATAGTTCCTCTTCCCAAATCAATCAGGAAACCAAAGAATATCATGGCAGCATTGGTAGTCTTTTCTACAAAGAGAGGGATGTGAGTTAGAGTAGAGGACGTATCTCCTTGGGTGAGTAATTGGGTTGTGGTCTAAATTACATGTCTTAGGAGCAACTAGGTTGCTCAGTGGATAGAGAGCCAAGCCTAGTAATGGAAGGTTCCTGGGTTTAAATCTGACCTCAGACATTGCCTAGCTGTGTGACCCTGGGCAAGTCACTTATCCCCAATTGCCTATCCTTTATTGATCTTCTTCTTGGGGACCGATATTTAGTTTCAATTCTAAGAGAAAAGGGCAGATTTTTTTTGGAAAAATCAATAAATGAATTGCATATCTTGAATCAGGTGGAGCCAGGAGCTTACTGTTCATGTCATAGGCGTAGATACTATTTTTCCTTCAGAGTGTTTGTCTTTATTTTGGGGTTAAGTACAGAGACATATTTCCAGGTTTGAAGGCATGTATGTGAAGGCCAATAAAAGCTCTAATGGCTCCTACATTGGACATACATTGACAACAGTCTTTGTACTGGTATTGGATCATGCTTCAGAGGTGACATTAATTCTTTTCTCATAAGCCTTTAAAAAAAAACCACTTAGCTTCCGTCTTAGAATCAATACTGTGTATTGGTCCCAAGGTAGGAGAGTGGTAAGGGCTAGGCAATGGGAGGTCAAGTGACTTGCCCAGGGTCACACAGCTGGGAAATGTCTGAGGCCAGATTTGAACCCAAGATCTCCCATCTACTGAGCCACCTAGCTGCTTCCATGTCTGACAATCCTTTAGCTGCCAAGAGGTTTTCACCATGTTCATTTGAAGCTAAAATAATTCATGGCCATATGAAAATGAAAAGACTGAGTGGATAGGCTTGAGAGGTGGGCATTGAGTTGACAGATTTGGGGTGATTTGCTTGTAGAGAGATGGTTAATTGTTCTCTTTTCTTAGTCTACATTTAGATTCTAGGGACAACCCTGAGGAATTAGAATGGTTTTCAAGTAATATTACTCATGAGCCCCAACTAGGGTACTGCCAGTGTTTATCAGTTGACATCAACAAATCAGCCAGACTCAATAAACTCAGAAATAATAATTTAATAATGAGTTTAATAAGCTACTCAGTCCCCTCTAAATTCCAGCTCCTTCGGCCAAAGTTTTAATTGATCGACCTCCGTTCTAACTCTACTAAGGAGTCCTCTTGCTTAAAAAAGAACCGACTAAATATTTAGAATGCCATTTATTTGTATTTATTTTTGTCTGGAAGTTACCTTGAGACCAGACAGGGAAAAAAAAAAAAAAGATGTTTCTAAGGGTGCATTTCCCTAGCTCCTTAGTCCTCTTAATTCTGGAATCAATGAATCCCTGCCCAAATCTGGGAGTGTGACTCTATGAGCTGTTTGCCTTCCTTCAGACCTCCTTCATTTCATCCTCATCAGGAAAAATGCAGGCAGAGGAAGCAGACCGAGAAGGGACTCTGAGGTCTATTTTACTGAGCGAGGGAAGGAGGATGAACAAAAGGGGAATGTGCGTTGAAGCGAGAGAGTGAGATGGGCCAAATAAAGGGGAGAAGAAATGAGTCCCCCATCTGTTTGCCAGGGCGAACATTTGAGGCATCTGTCAATTTCAATCATGGTTTCACCCCAGAATCTCATTATATTACCTCGACTGAAAATACCGGGGCCATCTTCATGGAGGCATTACGTACCTTTATGGGGCAGCCTGAGAACATACTTTCATTGCTGTAAAGGTGGAGTATTGCCTCATTCTTTTTACTTTCATCCTTGCTAAGAGATTGCTCTCCTTCAGTTGTGGGGTAGCCTGAAGAGCAAACCTCCTCCTGATCTCAGGGATCAAATATGCTTATTCAACTTCAAACTCCTTTCACAAGCGAGTTTTTGATGGCTCATTCCAATGCGGAGAGAGCTAGGTCGCCAGCTGCCAATGGATTTGATTTTTTAAATGGAATACTAATAGGGAATAATGAATCAATTCTTTTTTACCCAAGTAGTCCCAAAGGGCCTGATCCTAAAAGAAAGCAAATACAGTATAAGGGCTTTAATTAGAGGACAGAAAAACTGCCTTTCCAGGCAAATGCCCAATTTCCAGAAAAACTTAAGGTTTTCCTTATCTCTTTGCATTAAGGGCTGGGTCTCTCCCTTGCTTAACTCAGGCAATAATGCTATTGATTAGGATTAGTTTAATCTGGGAGTTAGCTGTTAAGATGAATTTTCCTTATAAATTTGTAGTCTGGTCCTTTGATTTCCAAATGCAAATATAATTGATTTAGTCGTTAATCTTTATAGACTTTTCTTTTAAAGTGCAAGATTTGCCTGCAAGTAAGAATTCTGAAAAATAAAAAATAAATAACAATCATACCTTTCATTTGGAAATTTGTAGTTTGAAATATTCAAATAGGAAAAGAAGTTAAAACCCTTAAAGAATATCTTCCCTGTAAATCCTGATGCTCTTACTTTCACATAACAATCACTTTCACAGATTATCTTTGACTTAAAGAGTCAGAATAGGCAACTAATTATTAAACGTTCAGTCTACTCACTCCACAATCGGAATCTCAGTTTGGATTTTCATAAAGTCATTTCGTTAACTGGAAGTTTGCTGATCTATGGTGCTCTGTGAAATCCTTAATTTAGCTTTCAGATTTGTCTTCACTGCTTCACAAGAGTAGAAATGTGATAAATCAATGTTTTCTTAAGCTTTCTATTTTTAGATGTGGACTGGAGGCATTTAAATTTTTGTCTAGGTAAAGCTAATTATACTGGGTTAATTCACACTTCTTATAATTGCATTTAGCTATCTAAAAAAAGGAATGTTCCCTATTTTTTTCTCCCTGAGACATTCTTGGTGCTAGTGAAAGGCTTCTTTCCCCATCTCTCCTTTCCCTCTCTTTCTTCTGGTCTTTAATTAACCCTAAGGATCTCCCTGACATTCCCTGCTCCTCAGCTGCTACAGTTTCATCTTCCCATTTTCCCTCACAGTTGCT
This sequence comes from Gracilinanus agilis, assembly GCF_016433145.1. Lineage (NCBI taxonomy): Eukaryota > Metazoa > Chordata > Mammalia > Didelphimorphia > Didelphidae > Gracilinanus > Gracilinanus agilis. The sequence continues at coordinate 652,118,134 of NC_058132.1, forward strand.
GAATGCCTGCTCTCTCTATATATGTGGTCTCTCTCACTCTCTTTCTCCATATTTATATTTATATACACATATTGATAGACTATAGAAATAGATATTGATTTACTATCTATTATCTATCTACTCTGTCTGTCTATATTTGTCTATCTATATCTATCTACCCATCTATCTATCTACCTGTCTATATGTCCATCTGTCTGTCTGTCTATCTATCTATCTATCTATCTATCTATCTATCTATCTATCTATCTATCTATCTATCTATCCATCTCTCTCTCTCTCTCCCTCCCTCCCTCTCTCTCTCTCTCTATCTATCTATCTGCCATCTTTCTTTCTTTCTTTCTTTCTTTCTTTCTTTCTTTCTTTCTTTCTTTCTTTCTTTCTTTCTTTCTTTCTTTCTTTCTTTCTTTCTT
>NC_058132.1:652138480-652249584 GCF_016433145.1 Gracilinanus agilis
AGGTCCTAGGTTCAAACCCAGCCTCAGACACTGCCCAGCTGTGTGACCCTGGGCAAGTCACTTGACCCCCATTGCCCACCCTTACCAATCTTCCACCTATGAGACAATACACCGAAATACAAGGGTTAAAAAAAAAAGATTGGAAAAAAAAACAGGAAGAAAAATCCATCTTTTAAAAAGTTGGGAAAACAATACCACTGGCTGTATATCTTGATTATTTTCTAGATATTCTTATTCCTGGGAATTCCTACTCAGCTAGTGGCACCAGAGTGGATAGAGCACTGGACTTGGAATTGGGAAGAATTGAGTTCAAAAATTAATTAGCGGGGGCAGCTGGGTAGCTCAGTGGATTGAGAGTCAGGCGTAGAGATGGGAGGTCCTGGGTTCAAATCTGACCTCAGACACTTCCCAGCTGTGTGACTCTGGGCAAGTCACTTGACCCCCATTGCCTACCCTTACAACTCTTCTGCCTTGGAGCCAATACACAGTATTGACTTCAAGACGGAAGGTGAGGGTTAAAAAAAATTAATTAGCTATATGACTCTGGGCAATTCACTTACCTTCTGTCTCCCTGTATCCTAATACATAAATGGACATAGAAGCACCTGCTTTACAGGGCTATAATGAGGATCAAAAGAGATAATATTTGAAAACTGTAAAGGGCTATATAAATGTCAGCTATTGTGAATATGGTTATTCTTTTAAACTCAATGATTAAATCCTGTCTTCTTGGATGTGGCTTTTCCTTTTGAGGGCCAGATACTTGTCTATTATATTATAGCATCATCTAACCCTACGTGACTCCTTGAGTATCCACAGAACCTTAATAAATCTAGATGGTCTAGACATTCAGAATAATTTCCTTTCATAAGTGATTGCAATGTGAACTTTTGCTCAGGAGGAGCGTTATTCCTCATTTAGCCACGCTTTGAAGATAATGCTCAGGCCAAATAATGGCACATAGGCATGATTTCGATGGCAACACATTATGACGATACTTCACAGACTTGGGTAGACTAGAACCATTCATAATGAATGATCAGGGTGGTCAGAGCTTGGCCTTTTTACAGCCCAATCCCATGACTTACAAATATCGCATTCTATCCTTATGACAGCCCTGGAAAGTAGGTGCCATTATTATTCCCTTTTTACAGAAGAAGAAATTGAGGTAGACGGAGGTTAAAGGGCTCATCCAAGTAGTAAGTAAGACCAGATTTATCCTCAGCCCTTTCTGGACAGTTGTCTATCCACTGAGCCACTTAGTTGCCTATCAAGGAAGGGGATGAGGATAAAGGCCTGAGTGATGGCGGCATGTTTTAGACTAGAGCAAGCCAGAAAGTGCAATATAGATTCAATGCTTAAGAAACCTTAAAGGCCCTTGAACCCAATGCCTTCATTTAACAGATAGGGATACCGAGGCCTAGAGAAACAATTTTCTGAGAGTCACCCAGCTACTAGGTGTCAAGTCCAAGTAAACTGTCCATTAAGGGAAATCTCATTGGAGATCATTAGGCAAAGGCTATGCGATCACTTGTGTCTATCAGAGATGGGACTCTGTTTTGGATATAGGCTGCATCAGGGGGCAGCTAGGTAGAGCACTGGATAGAATTTCAGGCCGAAAGTCGGAGAGATTCATCTTCCCGAGTTTAAATATGGCTTCAGACAGTCACTGTGTGATGCTGGACAAATCACGTATCCCCATTTGCCTCTGTTTCCTCATCTGTACAATGGCAAGGAAGTGGCAAACCAGTCCACCGTCTTGGCAAGAAAACCCCAGATGGGCTGATGAAGAGTCAGATGTGACTAAAATGACTGAACAGCTAGCCACTAAATTCCTCTGAAATTGTGAGAAGCTCAGGTTCATGTTCTAGCTCAGATTCTTAATAGCAGGGCAAGTCACTTAGATTCTCATGTCCCATTTTCTTACTTGAAAAATTGGGATAATAACACTCCTACCACCTATCTCATGCTGCTGATACAACAACAGAACTTTGCAAACCTTTAAGCAGCTAGGGCTACATCAAAACAAAGAGTTCTGGAGTTGCAGTCAGGGAGTCCAGAGTTCAAATTAAGCTTGAGACACTTACTAGCTGTATGACCTTGGGCAAGTCACTTAATCTCTTTTTGCCTCATCTGTTAAATTTTCCTGGGAACAATAATAGCACTTACTGCCTCCAATTGTGGCAATTAAAAAAGGTATTTATAAAGCACTTTGGAATCCTCTAAGTGCTACAGAAATCCTAGCTGCAGTTATTAGCATCATTGTTCCTATTGAAGAGTTTAACAAATGTGAGTTGTTAATATGAATGACTACTATGACCTCTCTGTAGCTATATAGGGTGGGGGCTAACCGATATTTGCCCCTGGCTCACGGCACCTGGGAACATTCCGAATCTCTCAACTGCCATCCCTGTCAGTCAAGGTGGCTTCCTTCTTATCCCAGATTAATGATTATAACAATGGGAGCCATTGGTAATATTTTTTATATTTTAATAATATAACATGGTCAAAATATGATGTTTTCCTCCATGTTTTTTTCCAAAGTAGATAATTCTCTGAACTCCCACTATTTTCTCTAAAAATAGAAGAGTCTAAGCAATTTTTTTCTCAGATGAAAAATTATATTTATGCCCCCAGACTAAATAAAATAGTTCTCTTTATGAACATAATTAGATTTGGACATGTACCTGTGATCTCTGTTGTAATCTGTTTAATCTCAGGGTGTTTAACCTCTTTGAGGTGAAAAGAAAGGGATCAGTCTTCTCGCTTCTTGCCGCAGAATCACCATTTCAACTACAAAAGAAGATAGTGCAGTGAGGTAGACAGAAAAAGAGATTGGAGTCTGGGAACCTGAGCTTATTTTTGGATTCCTCCACTCGGGCTATTTCAGCTCTCTTTGACTATGCAGACAAGATGGGAGGAGGTACGGACGGGTGGCATTTTTTTGAAATACTCAGGTGTGGTCATATATTTTACCAACATGGCCACGGTAATTAAAATATACTTTTCCTTATAATATCAGCCTTTATCATTTTAATTGTTACAGCCTGCTTTACCTTCTGGTTCCATGTCCTCATTCCCCTGTTAGACTATAAAGCTATGAAGGGTGGGATTCCATTAAATTGAGCAAATGTACTGAATGAATGAATGAATGAATGTGAAGTTCTTTAAATATTTGCCAGCTCTGGGCTTGTTAGCATCTAAATGCTGAACATGAAATGGGGTCTGAGGCCAGGCAGAAGTTATATCCAGCTTCACTTCATTATCCATAGACTTTGATTTTTATAGAGAATAGGGGGCTAAGCCTTACATCATATTTAAGAGGTGTATCTTTCCTGCAGAATATTGTTTATGTAAAGGCAGTACCCCAAACAGTTGTAAGGCTGCTCTGGAATCCCAAGCAATTCAAGGAGCCATTCCCAGATAGCCACCTGCTGCTTGTGTAAACAGCCTTGCTTAGAGATCTTTAGCAGAACAGAGAGGCATCTCTGTGAGAATTATTCCCAGCTCCTTTCTCCCTGGGTCAAGCTGACCCTATAAAATATTATTCAAAGATTTCCAACGTGTTGGTATATAATGTGTCTCTTAGAACACCAGAATCATAGATTTAGAGTGAGAAGGGATCCCAGATGCCATTAAAGGCCACCTCCTTTTACAAGTGACAGAACTGAAGCCAGAAAAGGTTAAATAACTAGTCCAAGGTCACACAGGGTGGGAAGAGGAAAAAAAAAGCATACCTATTTCTTAAGTGCCTACTATGTGCCAGACACTGTACTAAATGCTGAGACGGGATTTGATTCTCAGCTTTCTGATTCCAAATCCAATACTTTTCCTCTTGACCCAAACAGCTTCTCTACTTGTAGTAAACTCTTGGAGGATGTTGGGATAATCGGTATTTAAAGAGAACATTGGCTTTACCTTTTAGTACAAAGATAGGTACAACATTCTTCAAATCTTGGGACACTGCATTACTGCAGATAAGAGCAGACGTCATAGCTTTCCGGTACTGTCTGGTAATTTCACATAGAAATAATTCCGTTACTGAAGCATTCCGTGTCAGTGGACTCTGATGTTCAGTGATAAAACCAACAAGTAGTCAGAATTACGTTGAGCGAATATTGCCATTATTGATGTACCATCACTCTAAGTTATCCCCGGAATGGTTTCGGACTCTGTTCACACTGGGACAGTTTGTGGTCGCCATTTTTCCTGCTAGATTTCCAACAGTCGTTTTCAGCAATAGAGTGGGAGAGTTAGCGTTTGGCTTACAAAATTGGAGGGATTAACACAATTTGAATCAGATGTTAACAACTCTTGAGCATTCTTGTCTGCTATCAAAAAAGAGACTCACTAAGACTTAAATGGAGCCCCTCTGTGACAGATTTCTGCTGAATTAATGTGAAGAGACCTTCTTTTAGAGATATCATCAAACAGATTTAAAGGTTAAATTCTACTAATTGTTTTGCGCACGTCCGGTGTTGCCTCTCTACAAGTGGTCTCTGTACACCACATAATCCATTTAAATCATATACCATCCCTTACTACTTACTCCTAATCAGTGGGATTTTTTGAATTGCCTTTAATTGAAGCTGGCTTGGGCAGAAATAGAGCATCCCAACAGTACTACACTGTTGTATGTCAGGTCATATAATATTAATCTTCTTCCATTTTCAAGAGGATTACTAAACTGATAAATCAGCAGAATGGCAAAGCTATGTTTTGTCTAGCTTTTACCAAAGAATTTGGTGAAGATTTTCATTCTCTTCTGGGAGGAAAAGATAGAGATGTGAGATGGGGATTGGACCAGTGATTCCATTTCTTTAAAGCCATATTATTTGTATTTTTAAGATAGAGAAAGCTGGATGACATGGTAGATAAATTGGTAAACTTGAAGTCAGGAAGACCTGAGTTCAGATTATGGCCTCAGACTTTACTTGTGTTTGCTTCAGTTTCCTTGGCTGTTAAATATGGATTACAGCATCCGTCTTGCAAGGTTGTTCTAAGAAATGAATTAAATAATAGTTATAAAAAGCTCTTAGCACCCTGGGGCAGCTAGGTGGCTTACTGGATAGAGAGCCAGGCCTGGAGACTGGATTTAAATCTGGTCTTCCTAGCTGTGTGACTGTGGGCAAGTCACTTAACCTCAATTGCCTTTCCACTCTTCTATCTTGGAACCAATGCTTAATATTGATTCTAAGACAGAAGTTCTGTGTGTGTGTGTGTGTGTGTTTAAGCACTCAGTGTGCTTGGCACATATATAAATATTTATTCCCTGCTCCACCCATAAGAACATAAAAATATTGATCTATGCCTCCATTTATTACTTATTTTATTAAAATGTATTTATTATTTATTATTCATTCTCCTTCTTGTGCAAATTATATATCTAATCTTAATATAAATCTTTCAATATATATCTATGTAGGCTGGCAAAACAATTTCTCATATTAGCTACTGGCAAAAACATGATCTCCATTATGTGAAGTTTATTATGTCTCTTTTAGGAGATGAGTACCATGTTTCATCTTCATTCTTCTGACCTTGTGCTTTATCATTACTAGATCAGGGTTCTAAAGTCTTTCAAAATTGTTTTATAAATATTAACTATATACTTTTTTTTCTTCCCAGTTCTGCTCACTTCTCTAAATGCCAGTTCAAAAAGATCCTCCAAGCTTCATTTGAAATAATCAACTTTATCACTTCTTATGGAACAATAACCATTTATTATGGAGCCATTACATGCTTATGCCACAATGTATTTTGAAGTTCCTTAGCAGGAAAATAATTCTTTAGTTTCTAATTTTTGATTTAGATAAAAAGAACTGCTAAAAGTATTTTTATACAGCTGTCTTTTTTCCTTTTTTAAAAATTTTTTTGGAATATAGGTCTACTAGTAGTATTTCTAGATCAAAGTGTATAAGCAATTTGGTAACTTCCTGGCATAGTTTTTAATTACTTTAATTCACAACTCATGTATGGGTTTTCCTACCACCCTTCTACCATTTGTCATTTCCTTTTTTCTTTTATCTTTGTTCGTTTGAGAGGTATGAGGTGGAAGCTCAAAGTTGCTTTAATATTCATTTTTCTAAGAATTAGTGATTTGGAACATTTTATATGATTACTGATAGCATTAATTTCATCCTTTGAAAAAAAAAACTTGTTTATATCACTTGAGCACTTATTTATAAAGGAAGGATATTACATGTAATTCAGTTTCTTATTTATCCTGTAAAAAAGACAATTATCCGACAATTTTTTGGGGAAAGATGTTCCAATTGGTACCTGTTTCTCTTCTATTTTTTACTATATTAGAGGTTTTACAAAAACTTTCAAGTTTTATATAAGAAAAATCCATTTTATTCTGTGTAATCATATCACTATTTAATCATAAATGGTTTCCCTAGCTATAGATCTGAAAAATAATTAATTCCTTATTAATGGCTCCCTTAATCTCTTCTAATTCGACCTTTTAAACATAGGATATTTATCCATTTGGTGCTTGATGTATGGTATGGGCTGTTGATCTAAACCTAATTTCTTCCAGAACTGGACTTTTCCAATCCTGTCTCATCCACTTGGTTTTCCTACCATTAAAAAAATAATTATGGATTAGTGATTTCATTGGTAAAGGGAAATGCTGAATGTGAAAAGTCCTTCTTACAGTGTTTATTAGCATCTTTTCTGCAATGCATAGGCTTAGAAAGTTGTCTACATTATTGAAAATGTTATGTGATTTTATTTAGGTTCACCTAGCTAGTGTGCATCAGAAGTGAGAAACGAATTCAAGTCTTCTCTCAGCAGTGCTACCTGATTCCTTCTTAAATATTAACTGTCAAAAATATGAGCATAGATTCCTAGGAAATCCTAGTGGAAAGCTCCTTCTAAGTTGCAATGGAAGAATGAATGGTTACTCTTTGGGTCTGACCATTCAATTAGAATTTGATCCATATAATTCTATTTGGAAAGACACTGATAAATTGAGAGCATCTTGGCAAAAATAGCTAGCATAATAAATATTTAGCTGGCAAAAGGAGAGATGAACATCAAAATGCAGTTAGATAGATTACCTGGGTAAATGGTAATTCTCATAAAGTAGTCATTGATGGTTAAATGGCAACATGGAAGAAGGACTTAAGAGGGGCATTCTAGGGATCTGTTCTTGGCCACATGGCATGTGATAGTGTTATTGATGGCAATAAAGTCAGTGTTGGCATGCTTATCCAGTTTTTAGAGGACACAAAACCAGGAAGGCTCTCTAACCAAGTGGATGAGACAGGATTGGAAAAGTTCTTAAGAGGCCAGAATATTGGTTGGAATCGAAAGTGATGAAATTGAATAGGCTTGATTCTAGGAAATGAAATTCTAACATTTAGAACTTTCTTTTAATAGAACAGGTTGCCTTGGATGATACTAGGTTCTCCCACCCCTTTCCATTGAGAGTCTTTAAGCAAAGGCTGGGTGACCATTTGCCTTTAGAACATAATCTGAAACCTGTCTTGTAATGGTTTTATACCTTAAAATAAAAAAATATTAATGGTTTTATATCTTAAAATTATAATTAAAAATATATTTTAAAATCTATATCTTCTTTGCAAATACAAAAGGAAGATGGAAGAAGATCTTCCTTGGCCCTTGGGCCATAGTTTGCCAGACCTCTATTATAGAAGGAAGGCTATTTCAGATATAAATTAAACTAAATGGTCTTTGAGGTCCCTTTCAGTAACGAAATAGCTCTTTTAGAATCTAAATTAAAGAGAAGACACCAGTTTATACCTTCTCACTTAAGAAAGAATAATCTGTAAATAAAGAGAATGACAGCAAAATCTCAGGTCTTGTTCCTAATCTTGACACTAACGTCTTATTTAAAGGCTTCATTCTGATGGAGAGATGATCTTGAATAAGAATTCAAGAATACTACGTGAGAGGTGTGTAAACTCTGACAGCTCTAATAAGGTGAGGAAGGCGCCCAGTATGGACCAGTGATAGACTTTATCTGTTGTCTGAGAATGAATATAATTAAACTCAGGGTCTAATGAAGTTCAGTCACCATTTTGGCTATAGAATATTTTTCTGCTGCACTAACTCTTTTTATTTTTATTTTTATTTAAGTATTTTTCCATGTTTACATGATTCACGTACTTTCCTTCCCCTTTATCTCTTCCCCCTTCCCAGAGCCAATAAGCAAGCCCACTGGGTTATACATGTATTATCACTCAATACCTATTTCCATATTAATCATTTTTAAATATTTAAAAAACCAAAACTCCATATAATACACATATAAACAAGTGAAAAAACAAATGTTTTCTTTCTGCATTTCTATTCCCACAGTTCTTTCTCTTGATGTGGAGAGCATTCCTTCTCATAAGTCCCTTGGGATTGACCTGGATCATTGCATTGCTATCAGTAGCAAAGTCAATTACTTATGATCATTCCACAATGTTTCAATCTCTGTGTACAATATTCTCCTGGTTCTGCTCATTTCACTCTGCATCAGTTCATGGAGGTCTTTCCAGCTTGTATGGAAATCAAGCAGTTTATCATTCCTTATAGCACAATAATATTCCATCACCATCATATACCATAATCTAGTCAGCCATTCCCCAATCAAGGGACACCCCTTAATTTTCCAATTTTTTTTGCCACCACAAAGAGTATAGCTGTGAATATCTTTGTGTAAGTATTTTTCCTTCTTATCTCTTTGGGGTAACAAATCTAATATTTTTGGATCGAAGGGCATGTTTCATTAATTCTTGAAGACCCATCTAAGAAAAATAGGAATTACAATTCTCAGCTCCCTGAAATTTGAAGAGCCTCGATATTTCAAAGTGTTTTCACATACATACCACCACCACAACTTTGATAGCTCTCTCCACTCACATGATACTAAATGCACACATATCTATAGGCAGTGATAATACACACACATGTAATACACAGAGCCACTAAGCCTCAATAATTCAGATTAATTGTTGAATGATAGTTCCAAGTTTTTTTCAAAAGGGATGTACCATTTTATTGCTTCCAAATATAGGACTGTAACTAAGCTAAAATTTGTCTTTAAACAAAATCTTTCTATTCTGAGTCCTAATTGATTGTCCTCCTTTCATGAATAGGAAAAGATTCACTTGAAATTGGCAGCACCTATTTGCTCACAAAAGACTAATGGGTTAAAGTCTTAAAACCAGTTTCTTCTCCTAAGTAGGTTAACAGGCCCCCTGAAGTGTTTTCTGGCCAATTTGTTCTTTATAAAATGGAAAAGAGGATAGGAAGAAAAGCCTCAGATATTCCCTCAGCAGTAGAAGAGATAGGATCTTCCATCTCCCATGTACATTATTACTGAATTGTTATTGTCAAATGATTTTTCAGTTGTGTCCAAGTCTTTCTGATCCCATTTGGTATCTACTTGACAAAAACACTGTAGGATTTAAATTAATATCCAACACTCCAAGAATTATATTTTATAGTTTATTAATAATCACTTGAAGTAGAAGGAATAAAAAGGAAATAGAAGTAAAAAAAAAAAACAACCCAATTATCTAACAAAATTAAGATCACATGAGCAAAACTCCTGGCTCCTACCTCACAACACCTTCTCCAAACTGGGATCAGCAGGAAAAAGAGAAAGGGCTACACCAAATTTGTATCCTCCCTACATCAGCATGTAATGTGAGAAGGAACATGGGATGCTGGGAATCATAGTTTTTAGGGTAACAGATTCTAATTACACAATCCTCCCTGTGATTCCCATGGGAAATGAGCATGTAGAAATGTCCCAGATCAGTTTCCCTAGTTTTCCCATGGAATCAGTACACATAACCAACTTATATCTCTAAAGATCTTTAACTAGAGGTACATACAATATTGCGCTATGAGGAAATTACAATAATTTGGGAATAAGAGGGAAATAAAAGAGAAAGAGAACAATACAATTGATTGCTAGGCATATTGACAAAAAGCCAATTAGGAGGCAGTCCCCTTTGGCATAAGAGTGTATATTAAAAATAAATGCATTCAACCCCCCATAGTTCAATTTCCCTACATCCCAAAGTTCATTCTGGATCTTTTGGTGCAGTGTGAGGTTTCTGCAGGCATCTCCATGGTGTCTTCTCCAAATAGTTCACTTTCTTGATTTGGGGAGGTAGCAAGTTTCTTATCCTAAAATTACTCTCAAACAAGAACAATTTTATAAATGTAGAAGTCTATTCTAATTATACAATATTATAGATATTTGCCATTTCCTTCTCTAGTTTATTTTGCAGATGAGGAACTGAGAGTTAAGTGACTTTCCCAAGGTCACACTGCTAGTAAGTGTCTGAGGCCAAATTTAAACTCAGGAAAATGAGTCTTCTTGACTCCAGATCTGGCAGTCTATCTAGTGAGCCACCTAGCTGACTTTTGTCCCAGGATTAACATAGGATGAATCTCCATTTGTTATCATATAGAATTAGATGCCATAGAAAAAAAAATAAGATTCATGGTATTAATTTCATCTTTATTAGATAAACTTACCAAAAGATTATATAGGAGTCCTATCTACCATCATTAGCCTAAGAAATATTATTATTTTGACCAGAGTGCTGACTTCACGGTTATACAGTGGCTCTGGTGAGGGGCTTCCTTCAACAATATAGGCTGAACCTTCTGTAACTCACAGTCATGGAGAGTTGCCCGGAGGATGGAGAGATTACTTGACTTGCCTAACATCACACAGTCCATTTCAGAAGTAGAGGATAAGTCCCTGATATCTGCTTCCAAGACCAAGTCTAGCCACAATTCCAGTCTACTTCTTAGAACTATTACAGGAATCCAAAAAATACAATATAATTATCTCTCTTGATACACTTTATCTTGTAGTCTAGAAAGTTTCCCCTTTGGCTACATCATCTACAGTGTTCTGAGATACCTTCGTCTGAGTCATATCTATGAAACACTCCTCCTGGTACCATTTCCCCGACTCCCACTTGTATTAGCACTCATCTTTTGGAGTACCTAAAGGGCAGAAGCCACTTCTTAGGTGAGTAGGAGGATGGAAGAGAAAGGAGCAGCCATGTATTAGCACCTCGAATGTGCTAGGCACTTTGTTAAGTGCTTCTACAAATATTTCACTTCATCTTCACAACAATGTCACGAGGTAAATGCTTTTATTACCCCAATTTTACATTTGAAGAAACTGAGACCAAAAGAGGTTAAATGACTTGTCCAGGGCGACACAACTAGAAGGATGGATTTGAACATTAGTTTTCCTGGTTCCAGGCTCAGTGTTCAATCCATTGTGCGGTCCTGATAGCTGCTTCATAAAGCAATCCTAAGGGCGAGGGTTCAAATATTGATCATGAGCCCCCAGCAGTATGAATTCCATTAACAATCACCTAGTCAAACTATATTGTGTTTTAGAAGAGATTTTCTGAGATGTTCTAATAAATATTAGTACAAAACACTTCCTCTCACCTCCCATCCAAAAAAAATCAGGGGCGTAGTCTCTTATTTCACATACGAGATGCTCTGTGGCTAGCGGGCTCAAACTTATGGTCCTTCTCATGGTCAGATGTTTACCCTGGAAGTTCTTTTCTCTCCTTGAAGAATTTTCATGAAGATTGTTGCAGTACCAATGTTAGTTATGGATGATTTTTTCTGCCTTTCTGCTTATCTGGCTCCTTGAGTTTCTGCTGACTCCCCCCTTTTTTTCTTTCTTCTTTTGTTTATAGTGTTTCTCTCTCCACCTTATGTTTGGCTACATAGAGAGGGGAAGACTCCAGCTTGCCTCCAACAATCTCTCCAATCCATGTGATACTCGCAAGGCCAATGCCTGGACAAATAAATCTCATCATTGCTACTTAGTTGACTTCATATGGATGCTGCTATTAACTCTGGGAGTAAGTGGGACCTCTAGGTCTATAGAACTGTCAAGTCACCTGAAAAATCCATTCTCTCATAGACAAAATAAAAAAGGAACAAACACAAAGAGACCGTGGTAGCCACATGCTCATGTTTGCTGTAGCTGGGAGAACTAGAACAATTGGCACTCCTTTCTAACTCTAGCTCTGAGCAGTCAACCCCCCTTGAATCCACAAGAGGAGGTATCTGGAAGATGGGCAGGCTAAACTTTCTGTGTGTGCCCTCGGATAGAGTTGGGCACCTCCCGAATTACTGTAGCCAATAAGAACTTTTTGCCATCCTATACACTGATTCTTCATTACCCACCAGTTTACATATGTTTGGCCTGGAATAGCTGCACAAACTTCAAGTCCTCATAATCTGGTTCTCTCATGCTACAATTAAAAGGACTTTTAGCTTGCTTCATGAATTTGTATCGTGATTTTTCTTGAATTATTTATTTTGAGCCGCCTTTATTCCCATTACCACATGCCCTGTAGTGCTTTTAAGTCAGTTTCCATTGTATTAATAGGGAAAATTTTGCATGTTGTCTTCATGGAAAGACAAGAAAGACAGCTTGTTTTATTTGGAATTTAAAATGACAGTGATGGGCAAAAGATAAACAGAAACTGAGTTAACTAAAATATGATGAAATTGAAAAATACAGCTCTATTCTGAATAAAGGAGAAAGAGAGAGAGAGTCAGACAGACAGAGATACAGACAGAGAATGAAAGAGAAAAAGAGAAGAGAGAGAGAAAACACTATATCTGGAAAGCTAGGTTTTATAGAAAAGAAAACAATGAATTCTTTTTAAAAAACATTTTTTTAAACTCTTAACTTCTGTGTATTGGCTCCTAGGTGGAAGATTGGTAAGGGTGGGCAATGGGGGTCAAGTGACTTGCTCAGGGTCACACAGCTGGGAAGTGGCTGAGGCCGGGTTTGAACCTAGGACCTCCCGTCTCTAGGTCTGGCTCTCAATCCACTGAGCTACCCAGCTGCCCCTTAACAATGAATTCTTAACAAATTCAAAGAAACAATAAAAATTAAATTTCATAAAAATGGAAAAATTCTATAATGATAATTTTATCTTAATTGTCTCTTAGATGTGATAGACAACACTGAGAACTACATATAGCCTTTTAGAAACAATGTGGTCTATGTATATAGAAGATAGAATATATAGGAACCTTTATATAGACTATATAGAAAGTGAGTCTTGGATCCCAAAACATCTGTGCTAGTCTCAACTTTGATACACACTCAATGTGTGATCCTTGGAAAAGTCCTTGGCCTGATAGGGCTCCGGGCAGCTCTCTGACTGTAAGTTAGAGAAAAGATGCTGACTTGTATTAATAGAGGGACTTTTCTTATATGGGATTTCATTATACAAATTAAATGACACGTCTAGTCCAACTTGTAGAACATTTATAGATGTAATTTTTTTTTAAAAATTTTAAACCCTTAACTTCTGTGTGTTGGCTCCTAGGTGGAAGAGTGGTAAGGGTTAGGCCATGGGGGTCAAGTGACTTGCCCAGGGTCACACAGCTGGGAAGTGTCTGAGGTCAGATTTGAACCCAGGACCTCCCGTCTCTAGGCCTGACTCTCCATCCACTGAGCTACCCAGCTGCCCCCTATAGATGTAATTTTAATAACTGGTTTAGAGATAGCTCAGCGGTAGAGTGGAGGGAATGCTGGGCACAGAGTCAGGAATGTTCATATGGAGCCTGAGACACTGAGACTGGTCCTGGAATTTAGCATCTGGTGATCTAATCTGTAGAATGGGGAGGATAATGGCACTTACCTGTTGTTGTGAGGAACGAATGAGATAACATCTGTAAAGCACTTGGCACAGTGCCTGGCACATATGAGGTACTTAATAAATGCGTATTTCTTTCCAATGTTTCCTCCATCATGACATATGGAACATACTATTGAAATATGAGATGACAAGAAATGGTGCATTGTGGACTGTGCCTATATGTTAGAATCACAGCATCATTTAATTTAGGACTAAGGGGCAGCTGGGTAGCTCAGTGGATATAGAGCCAGGCCTAGAGATGGGAGGTCCTGGGTTCAAATCCGGGCTCAGACACTTCCCAGCTGTGTGACCCTGGGCAAGTCACTGGACCCCCATTGCCCACCCTGACCACTCTTCTGCCTTGGAGCCAATTCACAGAAGTTAAAGGTTTAAAAAAAAAAAGAAGTAGTTGGGGAATGAAATGGATTTTTCCAGTTTCTCTGCAGCAATCTATTCTTATCCTTCATAACAGGGGAACTAAAATGCCTGAACTGCACTTAGAAGATGAAATTGGAAAGTTGGGGTAATCTGACATGAGAAAGAAATCTTTGCTGAAGATCATGTAAGTAGAAGAATATTCCGAGATGAGTTTTTAAGGTTTTTCTAAAAGTAGATAGTCCAAAAAGAATAAAACGCAAGACAAGAAAAAAAATAAATCTGATCCAAAATATATTAACTGCTACTGGCTAATATGACCACCTTTTCATCTCTATTTTGAGATCTTATTAAGAGTCATTTGTATATAATGAAGATGACTTTTCCCCAAAAATCAGGGGTAAAACAATCAAGCAATCATTTCAATAATCTGTTGCTAAGCATCTACTATGTGCCAGATACATCACTAAGTTCTGGGGATTAAAGAAAAAAGATGAAAGATGGTTCCTACCCTCAAGGAACATACAATTTAAAGGAGGAGATGATGTACAAACAAATTTGCATAAAGTAAGCAATATACAAGACAAATAGGAAATAACGGAGGGAAAGGACTCAAATTAAGAGAGTTTGACAATGGCTTCCTGCAGAAGTTGGGACTTTAGTTGGGACTTAATGGAAGCCAAGGAAGACAGTAGGTGGAGTTGAGGGAGAACATTGTAGACACAGGAGCCAGACAGAGAAAATGCATGGAGCTGAGAGATAAATGTTTTGTTTGTGGAACAATTAGACGGGCAATGCTATTGTACTGGAGAGTATGTGTTAGAGAATAAGATATAAGCAGACTGGAAACATAGTAGGGTTTAGGTGATGGAGGGCTTTAAACACTAGAGAATTTAATTTTTGTTGAGTTGAAGATGTCTAAAAGATACCCATTATCACCACTACTATTTAAGATAGTGCTACAAATGTCAACTATAATAAAAAGACAAGAAAAATAAATTGAAATAAATGCAAGCAAAGAGGAAACAAAGATTATTATTATTATTATTTGCAGGCAACATAATAGATATTTAGAGAGTTCTAGGGAGTCCACTAACAATTATTTGAAACAATCCGTAAAGTTGCAAAATTCAAGAAAAATCCCCATAATTCCAATATTCCTATATATGTCACCAAATCTCAATGAGAAGAATTAGAAAAAGAAATTCCTTTCAAAATAACTTGAGAGTGGATCTTCTAAGATTTGCTCAAGATCTATGTGAATCAAGTATAAAACACTTTTTTTTGGAAATATGAGATATCAATTATTGGAGAAATATTATTTGCTTGTGGGCATATTGAGTCATATCATAAATACAAAGATATTACTTTCATTCATATATTTATTCGGTGCTTTACCAATCAAATACCCCAAATAATATTTTATAGAGAAAAAAATAAAGTTTATGCAATTCAAAAGTAATAATGAAAAATGCAAAAAAAAAAAAAAAAGGAAATCTATCACTACCAGTTCCTAAACTATACTGCCAAGAAAAGATCATTAAAATGATTTTTATATTGCTTAAAATAGAGTGGTTGATCATTGTTGTTCAGTCATGTCTGACTCTTCCTCCCCCTGGGGGCTGTAGGATGCCAATACTGTCCATGGGTTTTTTTCTTGGCATAGATTTTGGAGTGGTTTGCCATTTCCCTTCTCAAATCTTTCTGATTCCAGGACCAGAGCCCTATTCACTGAGCCATCTAGTGGCCTTGGTGGTTGATCAATGGATAATATTAGCTATATGAAATACAGAAGCAAACAAAATATAGATGTATAGGGTTGGTAAATTAAAAGACCTTAGTCACTGGTGGAAGGACTTACTATTTGTCAGAGCTCCTGAGAAAAAGAGAAGGTAGGCTGGCAGAAATTAGATTTAGGGGGCCACTGGGTAGCTCAGTGGATTGAGAGTCAGGACTAGAGATGGGAGGTCCTGGGTTCAAATCCAGCCTCAGACACTGCCCAGCTGTGTGACCCTGGGCAAGTCACTTGACCCCCATTGCCCACCCTTACCACTCTTCTACCATGGAGCCAATACACAGAAGTTAAGGGTTAAAAAACAAACAAACAAACAAAAAAAGAAATTAGATTTAGGTGAACATTCCACACAGTTCATTAAGATAAACTCCAAATGGATATGTACATAAATAGACAATATTATATCATAAACGAATTAGAGGAGAAAAGAAGAAATTATATTTTAGGTCTTTGGAGAGGGGAATAGTTCGTGTCTTAAAAACTAATAGAAAGGATCACATAAAATAAAATGGCCAAATTATAATTATCAACATCTTAAAACATTTTTTTAAGTCCTCACCTTCTGTCTTAGAATCAATACTCTATATTGGTTCCAAGGCAGAAAAGCAGTAGGGGCTGGGCAATAGGGATTAAGGAATTTGCCTAGGATTGCACAGCTAAGAAGTATCTGAAGTCAAATTTGAATCCAGGACCTTCCATTACTAGTCCTGGCTCTCAATCCACTGAGCCACAAAAACTAAAAAAGTTTTTGTACAAACGCAAGAACAATCTTTGCGTTTTGTTTCAACAAGTTTCTTATGAAGGTCTCATTTCCAAAATATATAAGAAACTGTCAAAATCTAAAAGGCAATAATTCCCAAATACTTAAATGGTCAAAGTATTGATAAGAAATTTTAAATGGGAGAAATTCATGCTATCAACAATCACAAAGATAATCTAAATGAACACTAATTAGAAAAATGGAGTTAAAGAACCTTTGAATTTCTATCTCATACCTGTCAGCCTGGTACCAATGAAAAAATGGGAAAATGACAAATGCTGGAGAGGCAATTTGGAAGTCATTATACTACTTCACTGTTGTTGGAGCTTTGGATTGCTTTAGCCATTCTCGAAAGCATTTCACAATCATGCCTAAAAATTACTAAACTCTCCATATTCTTTGACCCAATTACAGCAATAGTAGAATTATATTCCAAGGAAATCAAAGAAAGAGGAAAAAGTGCTACATAGATGCACACAAATATTTCTAGTAGCTCTTTCTATCTTTGTCAAAAATTGGAGACAAAGGTGCCTTCCTATTGGGAAATGGATAAATAAATTGTGGTATATGAATGTAATGGTATATTATTGTTCCATAAGAAAGAATGAAATGGACAGTTTCAGAGGAAATTGAGAAGACATTTATTACATGTTGCAGAACAGTAAAGAAAAATGAAAAAACAATTTTTAAATGATGACAATAATATTATTTAAAAAAAAAAATCTCCTACAATTTAAACCAGCTGGGTGGAACAGTTGATAGAGTGCCAGGCTTGGAGTCAAGGAAGCTAATCCTCCTGAGTTCAAAGCTGGTCTCAGAAACTAACTAGCTTTGTGACCCTGAGCAAGTCACTTGACCATGTTTCCCTCAGTTTCTTCATCTGTCAAATGAGCTGGAAAAGGAAACCACAAACTGATCCAGTATCTTTGCCAAGAAAAGGTCACAAAGAGTCAGATACCACTAAAATGACAGGATGACACTGTGTGCTCAACAGGAAAAGAGAATTTCTGTTCTTTTTCTCACTCCCTGTAGGGCTATTGCATAATTCAAAAGGACTGTCTGGTGATGAGGTCACTGCATTGAGAAATATTCCCAAAAAGTTTTCAAGGTTTTGAAGCTCTCCACAACCCAGCACAACCTTTTGCAGACAGTGCTTTAAGCTTGTGACAACTGCTTCATCGACCACTTGGAGTTTCATAGAAGCAACTTCCCTAAATCATTCCATATTTATCTAGTCTTCCTCTTTCTTATAATCCCACTCAGTCCTTTGCCTTTTCTGGACATCTGGCCTCAGATTTTTCATTTTCATCCCATACTCAACATGTTCTAAAGAAAATTCGTTTCTTTTCTCTCTAAATTTACCTCTCTTGGAATTTTCTCTATGTCTGGTAAGGACAGCACTATTCTTCCATTTTACCCAAGCGTGCAGCCTCAGAACTCTCCTAGACTCTTCCCTTTTCCATAGCCAGGCATTTGCAAAGGCTTGTTGATTCTTCCTGCCTAGCCCCTTCCACAGAAATCCCCTGCTCTCCACTCACAAGGCAATCTCTCTAGTTTATGCCCAGCTTTAATAATGCAATACAGACTAATTGGTCTCCTGCATTCAGCCTCTTCCTTTCCAGCCTCTCCTCTGCACTGTCACTTTACTGATGGCCCCAGGCATGCCTCTGTCCACGTTGCCCCCATGATCAGAAGTTCCAGAGGCTTCCCATTGCCTCAAGCTCTGAATCCACTGTAATTTACACCCAACCCATATTTCTAGACTAATTTCCCATCACTGCCCTCTAACACACTCCATTCCAGACAAACTTTCCTACTCAATGTCCTTTGTATGTGATATTCCATTTGTGACCTCAATGCCTTCATACAGGCATCTGGCTACCCCTCCCTGGGATTCTGACTTTCCTCATCAGTGCCTTTTGGAATCATAAAGTTGCCTAACTCGCACTCAAGTGCTACCTTCTATAAAAGACCTCTCCTAATTTCCCCCATTCTTAAGATTTTCTGAATTTGCTTTGTGCTTCTCTCATGTGTTTGATTGGCTTTGCTTATCTGTAGACATCCTGTCTCTCCTCCCCTCCAGTAGAATATGACCTCTGTGAGGGTAAGCAACATTTGTCTCTGTATTTCCAGTATCTAGACCAGTGCTTGGTACCAATACTTAATAAATGATTGTCGAATTATGTGGAGAAAAGCCCACTCTGTTTAATTCAATACAATTTTATAGGTAGTTTGTGTGTAATTAATATAATACAAATTCCAGAGGATTTTAAAGCTAGTGCAAAATTTAAAAAATGGGTGAAGAAAGAAAGAAATTAGACAGAGCCAAATGGACTTTTTCAAAAAATGCTTTGAGACATAGGATGAGGGAGCAAAGTAAACATCTTTGGCGTTTGAAATGGTTCTTGGGGCACCTACGTGGTTCAGTGGACCTGGAGATGGGAGGACCTAAATTCAAATCTGGTCTCAGACACTTCCCAACTCTGTGACTCCGGGCACTCAAGTCACTCAACTCAGATTGCCTCGCTTTACCACTCTGCCTGGTGTGGATTCTAAGATGGAAGGGGAGGGGTTTTGTTTTTAATGGTTCTGACTTTTTCCATTCTGTTATCTCTATCCCAATCCCTCTTCCATTTTGGAAAACATTACCAAATCACTTTATATGTTGGGAATGGGAAGTTGTGAAGATACCTGGATCCTCTATTCAAGTAATAAGAGAGCAATAAAGAGCTGTTGTTTCTTTTTTTCCCTTTTTTTTTAAACCCTTACCTTCCATCTTGAAGTCAATATTGTATATTGGCCCCAAGGTAGAAGAGTGGTAACGGCTAGGCAATGGGGGTCAAGTGACTTGTCCAGGGTCACCCAGCTGGGAAGTGTCTGAGGTCAGATTTGAACCTAGGACCTCCCGTCTCTAGGCTTGGCTCTCAATCCACTGAGCTACCCAGCTGCCCCCTCACCCCTGTTGTTTCTTAATGTTGTTTCTTGGGGGAGGTTCATCTCAGAATCATCTTCTGACTGAAGCAAACATCCTGTTTGAAAAACGAGATTGTGTGGTGAAGGTCTTTACACTCTTAGGAGAGAACTAGGAGTTATTCTTCCTCTTGGAGAAAGTTCATCTGAATGAAAAGTATTACTCTGATCCTTAGCATGAAAATAAAATATGATATCTGTTACTTTATTGTTATCACAGAGGCTTCTTTGCTTTGAAGATTAGTGGACATGTGGTTAATCTTCCTTTAAGCTTCTACTTCAGAGCTCCATCATGGTATGGAGCTGCCCTTGGAGGCTCAATGGCTATGCCAGTGGAGCCCAGGCTCTAAGAAGGTTCTGCCAAGCTTTGGAGTCTTGGGATCTAGACTTGGCTATGGGATCTCTGTTAATGGAGAACCACTCTAACTAAGCATTTTTCATCATGAGTCCTATGGAATTGTCTTTGATCATTTTATTGATCAGAATACCTAAGTCTTTCACAGTTATTCATTGTTATCATGTTGCTGTTACTGTGTACAATGATCTTCTGATTCTGCTCATAAGAATCTTCATAAATTGATATAGGTCTTCCCAGGTTTTTCTGAAGTCATCCCTCATATCATTTATTTTTTGGTAGATTTTAAAAATTACATTTTTTCAGATTAAATATAGGTACATTTTTTAATAATTGTTTTCTAATATTTTGTGATTCTCTCATCATTCTTTTAGTGCAGTAGTATTCCATCATAATCATATACCACAATGAGGTCAGTCATTCTGTAATTAATAGGTATCCTCTTAATTTTCAATTCTGTTAGAATTTACCTATGTATTTGAGAAAGGAAGACTATATAAGAGAAACTTCTTATAACTTTTCTTCTCTGTTTCCCCCTTTTTATTTATTTATTTATTTATTTATTTATTTATTTATTTATTTATTTATTTATTTATAACCCTTGTACTTCGGTGTATTGTCTCATAGGTGGAAGATTGGTAAGGGTGGGCAATGGGGGTCAAGTGACCTGCTCAGGGTCACACAGCTGCGAAGTGGCTGAGGCCAGGTTTGAACCTAGGACCTCCCATCTCTAGGCCTAACTCTCACTCCACTGAGCTACCCAGCTGCCCCCTCTGTTTCCCCTTTAAAAAAATTTAGCTGCATTGGTTTTGTTTGTGCAAACCCTTTTTAATTTATTATAATCAAACTGATTCTTTTTATACCCCATGATCCTCTCTCTCTTGACTGGTTCATACTCTTCCCTTATCTATACATCCTACTCCCCTCATTTGCTTATGACATCACATTTTATGTCTAAATCACATAAAATGATCATTTTGAGCTTGGTTTATGGTGAAAGATACTGGTCTATACCTAGTACCTACCAAACTATTTTCTAATTTTCTCATGAATTTTTGTTAAGTAGTGAGCTCTTGCATGCGAAGCTTGGATCTTTGAGTTTATCAAAAAACTAGATTGCCGAGTCAGGCCTAGAGACAGGAGGTCCTAGGTTCAAACCCGGCCTCAGCCACTTCCCAGCTGTGTGACCCTGGGCAAGTCACTTGACCCTCATTGCCCACCCTTACCACTCTTCCACCTATGAGACAATACACTGAAGTACAAGGGTTAAAAAAACAAAAAAAAAAAAACAAAAAAACCAAAAAAACAAACAAACAAAAAACTAGATTGCTATGGTCACCTAATGTGGTATTATGTACCAAATCTATTCCAGTGATCCATCATTCTTTTTCTTAGCCAGAACCATATTGTTTTAATGATTGTCAATTTGAAATAGAGTTTGGAATCTGGTACTGCTAGGAAGTCTTCCTTTACTTTTGTTGCACTGGTTTCCTTAATATACTTGATCTTTTTTCCTTCCAGATGAATTTTATTATTCTTTTTTTTTCTGGCTCTGTGAGATAATTTTTGGTAGTTTAATTGATATGACACTGATTAAGAAAATTAGCTTAGACAGAAGTTGTCTTCTGAATATGCCTTGATCTTCCTTGTCATTACTGTAGCTGTTTGTGGTCATGTTCTTTTTGATGTTATTTACCCATTTTTTCCATACAATTTCTTGACTTTGACTGTTATGTTAAGTTTGAGTCTGTTCCTTGGGGCTAGGTGGGCACTCTCTCCAGTTTCAGGCTTTTTGGCCACTGCTATTTCTAGAAGTAGTTTTGGAGAATTGGCAGTTTTTGGTGCTTCTAAGGTGATACAATCCAAGGAAAGGCATATCCTCTGCTCTCCTGGTCTACCACTTAGTCTTTTCCTAGCAAGAGTCCCTGCTTACCCATCCTCACGTACTAGTGCTTTTCAGCCCTGGAATTGTGATCAGGCACCCTGTTCCCTTTCAGTTGCATGTACAAGTGCTCCGCTCTGCCTTGGAACTGTGAGCAGGGGCATTCCTCCCTCATGACTAATCATAAGTACTCCTTGATGACGTGGAACTGTAACCCAGAACTAGATATGGGTAATAGAGTTGCTAAACAGGGCCCAGTGCCAGCAGAGGGTCTTCTGTAAATGCTGTCTGACTGTCTGTCTCCCTTACCATTTCTGGGTTGCTTTCATAACTGCCGCCAAGGCCCACCAGTAACTGGGTCTTTACTGAGTCCCCTCTGAGCCAGCACTCAATCCACTGTCAAAAACCTCTCCTAATGACCACCTTAGTTTTCATGGCCTGAAAAAATGTCTAACCCAGGCCTTCAGTCCTTTATGCTGCTGCAAAATTCATTTTGATGCTTTATTTTTAAGTTGTTTAGAGGGGAATACTGGGAGAATTCAGCTGACTTGCTGCCTCTTATTTACCAATTTGGTTCCACCTCTCCACAGGTATCTATTTTCAATAAAGTTCTTTTTTAGATGCATTATTGATGTTCCACAGGAAGAGTTACTGAGGCAACTGAACAAAATGCATAAGTAAGGAAAATATCACTGATTCTGTCAGTATTGGGAACTCTGTCCATCAAGGAAGATGAGGTCTCATCTGTGGTTGAATAATTAAGTCCTATTGGGTCCCCTGGGTGAACAACAGCAACAAGCACTATTAAACACATGTTGAGGCTTGAAAAAAAGGCAGAAACTCATAGTCTAAGGGGGAGACAATATGCAAACAACTATATACCAAAGAAGTCTCTAAAGGATAAGTAGGAGACAATCTCTGAGGGAAGTCCCCAGGCAGGGGAGGGGACCAGAAGATACTTCTTATAAAAGAGAACATTGGAAGGTGGTCTTGTAGATGACTAGGGAAACTGCTGGGCAAATATGAAGAGGGAGAACTTTCAAGGAAGAGGGGACATTCAAGGGGAAGGCACAGAGGAATGTCATCATCATCATCTGAGTCTTTCATGACCTCTTCTCAACCACTTAGTAGTGTCATCCCTCTCAAACTACCTTGTATTTCACTTTGAGTGTTCGTATTTATGACCTCCATCATTCTGCTGTACATATTTGCACATGTTCTTGTTGTCTTTGTCCATCTGAATGTAAACTCCTTGGGAGTAGGGATTATTGCCTTGTGCTCATTTCCTCACTGTTCAGTGGGATTTAAACATTTTGCTGTTCTGTCATGTCTTCCTCTTCATAACCCCATTTTGGGTTTTCATGGGAAGGATAGGGGAGTGGTTTACCATTCCTTTCTCCAACTCATTTTTCTTGTCGTTGAGGCATTTCAGTCCTATCCAACTCTTATGCCTCCATTCGAGATTTTCCTGGCAAATATACCAGCATAATTTGCCATTTCCTTCTCCAGCTCATTTCATAGATGTGGAAATAGAGGCGAACAGGATTAAGTGACTTTCCCAGGGTCATTCAGCTAGGAAGTATCTAAGGCTGGATCTGAATTTAGAGAGCTGAGTCTCCTGACTTTAGGTCTAGCATTTTATCCATTGTGCCACCTAGCTCCCCTATTTAGAAAATACCACGTGCTTAAAAATGCTTTTAAAAATAGTATTTGCTTAAACATATTTATTGATCAAGAGAGGGGCCCAAAATAAATCATGTAGGAAATCTCTAAGATTGGGTTTGTTACATGCATTTTCAGAAAATAAATGATGGTGCATCTATACAACTCAGATGAATACAGCAGAGAGGCAGTATGGTGCAAAGACTGATGGTTTTGGGGTGAGAGGACCTGGGTTCAAATTTCAGTTCAAAGACTTACTGTGTGTATGATCTTGGGTGTCAGGTGACTTCTCTGAGTTTATTTACTTATTTGTAGAATGAAAGAATTGGACTCTATGACCCCAAATGCCCCTTCCAGCTATATTTCTATGATTGATCTCTTTGACTAGTATTGCTTACCTTATACGTAAGCTTTAATTTCTAAGCAGCCCAAGGTTCAGAAATAGACAAAATCTTTAACTGAATAAAGTATATATTATATAGAGAAGAACCGTGTTTGTCACTTTTTTCTTATTTTTTTTTTATACTCACAAGCCTGTAACTTCTGGATTCCCCTGCCTCCCTAGCTGATGGACTATGTCAGCATTAGTGAAGTACTGGCACTTGTGCCAAGTTGGCCCTTGGGGAGCGACTTCATCCCTCCTCTTCCCAGAACTGGAGGACATTTTTTTTCATGCCCTACTCCTCTGTCCAGTTGCCCAAAGTAAGCACTTCCTTCCTCCCATCTCTGGTATAATGCCGGGGGCTCACAGGCAACTTGAAGATGCAGTTTGGACCCGCAAACTTGAAACCCTTCAACAATGCCATATTATGCTTTCTAGACCCAGAATCCTGGGTCAGTAGAAGGAGACAAGGTTACCTAACAGGCATCTGTCCTTAAGGATGTAACTGGTCCATTACTAGGTAGGTAAATCACAACTTCATGAGGATTCCATGGAAACCCAGGGTTGCCAGAGGGTGGGAGATGATTCTTTGTTCTAGACATTATGATGAGATAGAAAAGAGTACAAATGAACATGTAGATGTTCTTTATGGTCTTCCTTAAATTCTGAAGGGAAGGTAGGTGGTGCAATGGATAGTTCCAGACCTAGTATTCATGGATTTATTGTGCATTGTTCAGTTATTTCAGTCATATCCTGAAGTGGAAGTTAAATCCCATTAAACACTAAGCTGAAGTCTCCCAGAGTAGATGCTATTTCATGGAAATCAGGTGTTTACAAAGTCCATGGTTACTGTCAGCTTACTGAGCTTCTAGCTTGTGTTTGCATAATTGTCTAAATTTTTTTCTATTTGGCTATTAAGTGCTCCTACTTCAGGAAGAAACTAGGATATTTTATGCCCAAAATATTGTCAAATCCTTGGCATGTAAACCAAAATAATTTGATAACAGTACCAATTCATGTAGCATTTAAGAAAATTAAAATCTGAACTAAAATAGGCTAAAAATTGGAGCAAATATTTACACTGGTCTTTTATGAAAGGCTTTGGAATATTGTCAATGCTCAAGTTTTTAAAAAATAAAAATATTGATTTCTTTGGTTTCTGTGAATATCCTCAGTTCCCTGCTTTATCCACACAGTCTTCTATTTTAGAATAAAAAATTTTAATCTGTGAAACTAAACCAAATCTACCATCATATATATAATATTTGATATGTATAACATATATAAAAATAGATTATAGATATACACGTGTGTGTGTATGTGTGTGTGTGTGTGTGTGTGTGTGTTAGAGCTGAATCAGATCCTAGAAACCATTGAGTCCAATTCCTTTATTTTACATATGGAGTAAATGAGTCACAGAGATATTAAATGATTGATCCAAACTTACATAGAGAATATATGGCAGAGTTAGGATTTAAATCTAGGTCCTTTGCCTCCACATATGCTCCAATGGGTTATAGTTAGGCTGAGAAATGAAGTTAGCAAATAGGAGGGAGTCACATTTTATTTCTTCTCTACAAGACATGGCCATTATAATTACATAATGTTCAATTTTCATCTTTTTTTCCTATTTACAACATGAGTCATTTGTATGTTTTTTTTCCTCATTCTGATTATTTCACTCTGTATCAGGTCAAAAACTCTTCAGATGTTTTCTCTTCTCTGTTATTTCTTATTTGATAACATTCTATTATATTCATACTTCAATTTGAAGTATAAATTTTTTAAAAATTCCAAGATCATTAATGTTCATAGATTCAAGGTGAAAAAGAATCTTGAGTACGACCATTCTCTCTCTTTAAAATTCTTAATTTAATAAGAACTGAGGAAAAAGACAGACCATGTATGACATTCTCAGGACAGATAGTATGCCTAAACTTGAAATATTTACCATGAAAAGGAAGTTAACAGTAATGTTATCCTTATCTTATGTAGCTCATTAAATCCTATCTAAAGGAATAAATTTTGAGAAGAAAACGGAGGGCTAGATCTTTTTCCATTGGAAAAACATTGGGTGGGTTTTTTTTTCCACCTACTGGAAAAACTTCTGATGCTTAATTATGTATCTGATACCATACCTCAAATGTAACAAAAAGAGCCCTGACTTTGGAATCCTAGACACAAATTTAAATCTCAATTTTGCAACACATTTACCATGTGATCTTATACAAACACCTTAATCACTTTGGGCCTTTTAAAAAAAATTATAGAATGAAAGGGGTAGAACTATATTATCTCTTAGACTCCTTCTGACTCCCTATTCTTATTTTGATACTGTCATTTATGTATCCAACTCAGAGTCTCTTATGAACATTGACAATGAACTAAATTTCTAGACCAAAACTCAAAATAAAATGATGGCAGGCTCCTGACCATAGAGGGAGTTCTCCTAATAAATATTGTATTTGACCCCTCTGGAAAATGTGGGAAAAAAAGACTTTAAGCTAAAAAAGAATGGGGGAAAAATCTACCTTGTATATTCATCAAGATATCCATCATAAAGAGTATCTATGAAATAGGAAGGAAAATACCAGCTTTTACACTTAGAAGTTGAGTTGAGATAAATTTCTTTTAAAAAGGAGTCAACAGTAAAACCTTTGTTCTTAGATATCTAGGAAAAAAAATGTCTAAAATTTAAGCACCAAGGAAATTCAAGCAGCTTGTCACAAAGCAAATATAGTTTTCTTGATCGTATCAGTGAGTCTTGGTTGTATGAAACCTTTAAATGAAATATTTCTTTTAATGGGTATACTTTACTGAAAAGAAACCAGATGAATAAAAGGGAAGGCAATATTGAATAATTATGTAAAATAAGCATGTCCACATAGGTTGTCCCAATATGTAAAAGTATCTCATGGGCATTATAGATAGACATGATTTCAGTCTTACCCTGCCTTTATGGAGAGGAGGAGAACAAAAAACAATGCCTGCATTGTCAAGAGCTTTCCCCATTTGACAAATAGGCAGTTTTCAGATAAAGAAATGAGTCATCAATAAACAAATGAAAAAAAAAAAGATCTAAATCACTTTTGATTAGAGAAATAGAAATTAAAACAACACCAAGTTACCATCTCACACCTCTTGGATCTACAAACATGGCAGTAAAGTAAAGTAGCAAATATTAGAGAAGATGTGGCAAAATTGGGACACTAATGCATTGTTGATGGAGTTGTGAACTGATCAACCATTCTGGAGAGCAACTTGGAACTATGCCCAAAGGTCTATAAAACTGTGCATACCCTTTGATCCAATAATATCACCATTGGGTCTGTAGCCCAAGGAGAGAACAAAAAAAGAGTAAAGGACATACTTTTATGAAAATATTTATAGCTACTCTTTTTTGTAGTGGCAAAGAATTAGAAATTAAGAGGATGTCTATCATTTGGGGAATGACTGAACAAATTCTGGTATGTGTTGGTGATGAAATACTATTGTGCTATAAGAAATGATAAGCAAGATGACTTCAGAAAAAGCTGGAAAAAATCTGAAGGAACTGATGCAGAACTGAGAGAACATTATACACAGTAACAGCAATATCGTATGTTGATCTGTGAAAACTTGGCTACTCTCAGTAATGTGATGATCTGGGACAATCCTTAAAGACTTAGGATGGGGAATGCTGTCCACCTCCAGGTAAAGAAGTGTTGGAGTTATCTTTCACATCAGTGTATTTATGGCTTTATTTGGGGGTTTTGGTTATGGATGAGAGTGCTCTTATAACAATGACCAATATGGAAGTGTGTTTTATATGTCAATAAAAATAAAATCTAATAAATGTGCTCTTTGGTTAGAAGTGAGATAAACTTAGCTTGGGCTAGGAAAGAGATCTCTTTAATCTGGGAATACTGAAAGAACTAACCGATGTAATTGGTGAGATTTTTAATGACTTTTGAAATATCAGAGAGATTTGGAAAGGTTATATAGAATTGGAGATGGGCAAATGTCCTGATTGAAAAATAAAAATGATGGCATCATAATAGTCCATATAGTCCAATGAGCTTCACTTTGATTCCTGGCAAAGTTCTAAACTGGATTATTAGAAATGGTTAGGAAACAAGCCACAAATAATTAATGATCCCAAAGCACCAACATTACTTCATCAAGACTGGATCATGCCACACTAGTCTTATTTCCTTCATAGAAAGGGTTATTAAATTTGCAAGCTAGGAGAAGATAATAGATATAAACCACTAAGATTTTATCAAAATATTTGGCAATTTTCATACTATTGCCGTGGGAAAAAAGATGGAGTGATGTGACTAGACTAATGCAATTAGATGGATTCCAAAATGGTTGAATGATTCAACTCAGTGAAGAGTCATTTATAATTCAAGGAAAACTTGGAATAAAGTCTTTATTGGAATGCTTAAGTGATGTGTGATTGACTCTATGCTTTTAAATTTTTAAGTGACTTAGGTAAAGGTATAGATAACACATTTACAAAATTTTCTGATTACACAAACTGAGGGATAACTAACACTGAATAGAAACTTAGAGGTGGGGAAGATCTCATCCAACTAGGGGGAAAAAGAGGGATAATTAACACCAGAATCTAATAAGATGAACCTCAATAAGAATAAGTGAAATTACATGAAAAAATTGTGGAAGTCTGGTTAAACAGAAATTGGTTTTAAAAAGTCTGGATATATTAAGTGAGTGAAAACTTAATATAAGTTAACAGTCAGATGTGGTAGACATGGACATTTTATAGAATCTTGGGCTGTGTTCACAGAGGCACAGCTTATAGAAACCACAGTGTGATAATCTGGCTACCTTCTGCCCTTGTCAGACCACATCTGGAATATTTCACTTAGTTTTGGGTGACATAATTTGGGAAAAGCACTGATCAATAAGAGAACAAGAAGACCACTTTAATGGTGAAAGAGTCTATGTTCATACCACATTGGGATCAAATAAAACAATTGAGAATTCTTGTTTTGGAGAAGTCAAGATTAAGGGTGACGTGATACTTATCTCCAAGTGTCTGAAAATCTCTCATGTGCAAGGGGGATTGGATTGAGATTTGTTCTGTTTGGCCTCAGAAGACAGAGCCAGAAGCATTGCAAGAAAGTTCAAAAGAGGAAAAAATTAGACTTGAAGTAAAGAATTTTCTGAGGCCTAATTAGAATTATCCAACAATAGAATGAATTGTTTTAGGTATTGATGTATCTTCTTTCATTGTAGGTCTCCACACAGAGACTATAAAATCTCTTGTTAAGTATGCTGCAATAAAGTTTAATTTAGGGATATGGTTTGATCAGATGGCCATTGAAATCCCTTCCAACTGTGAGGTTTTCTGAATTTGTAAGTAATTTGACATATTTAAATCATTTGGAGAGAGGAGCAACTGAAGGATTATTGCATTTTCTTAGGATAGAAACATGCTACAGTTAAACTTAACACAAAACTGTTGCTGGTCCATGCATTATTTTGAGGAATGAAATGACAGAAATGAGTTACTATACAATGACTGAAAACTCCACAATTATGTCTCCTTTATCAAGTTTGCTGAGCCCATTACACAGATGAGATTTCTATCCATAAGGGCTTTGTAGGAAAAAGAACTAGTAGAATCATCTAAGGGTACTAGCAAAGTGGAGTTAGAGAACTTACACGGAATTAAGCCCTGAAATGTTATGTCGATATCAATATTCGGCGAGGTGGCAGAGTGACCAGAATATTGGTCAGGTAATCAAGAGCTTTGAATCCTGACTCAAACACTTATGAGTTCTCAGATGAAATAATCTGTGGAAAGCCATTGGCTCTGTGCCTAGAACATAGTGGATATTCTCTTCCCTATGCAATTGCGGGCAAGTTTCTTCACCTGTCCCAGCTTCAATTTCTTCATCTGTAAAATGGAGAAATAATAACAATTACATCATAATGTTGCATGAGACTCTAATGAGATCACATCTGGATAGAAAGAGCTTCGCGATTCCTAAAGTACCATGTAAATGGTGGCAATTATCATTCTTCCATGTGATTCATTCTGTTCTACTCTTGTCACTTTGCTGAAATCATAAACTATGTAAACAAGCGTTCGTTTTGTTTCCGCTTGAGAATAAGTCACAAGGAATATTGTTAGCTTCCTTCTTTTCTCATATTTTTCTCACATATGTTGACCTCCTCATGATCTGGACAAAGGAGAGCTCTGGATGTTGTTCAGGTCTCTACAGACATCGAACTCTGCCCGTCTATTGTCATTTTCTTCTTCCCCTCCTAGTCTTGTCCATTTTCACCCCCGAGTCTCGGAGAACGACTTTCCCAGCCTTGTCGTCCTTTGGATCTCCCCTTTCTCTCCATTCTCCTTCATGCCAGTGGTTTTAGAAATATTGCCCACTTCTCAAGACTCCACCATAATGGAGCTGGCAAGAATGATTTAGAACAATGGCGTGTCTGGGTAGAGGAAGCTATTGACTGCAAGACCCAAGCTGGGCAGGTGGCCTTGACTTAATGCCACTGCTAAGAGGGAAGACAAATAAAAGGCTTGGGTGTGACAAATGTGGCTGGGGATATTTTCACTTGAGGCCATTTGATGTAGCGTGGGATTTGCTCTCAGATGATGGGATGCTTGTACTTTAGAAAACCAACTGTACCTCATGGCCTTAATTGGGAGAAACACAAAGGCCCCTGACACCAGTGACTGATTGCTATGGGAGCATTAAAATAGCCCTGGAAAGCCTTCAGCCATATAAACCCTTTTATATGCTCTGCCTGAAGTACCTTTTCTATAGTCCTATGTGATACACAATGCTTATGGATCTTGCTTATCTTGCAGAAATGGAAAAGTGTATGTTTAAAGTTAGAGAGATAATACTGGTAAGGGTTCACTTTTTCTGCTTTATTTTTGAGAGAAGAACCTCACACAGTCCATTCTAATCAAGCTTATTTTATTTCTTTAAACATGTATTATAATTTGCAAATTTTAGGTGCCATTTTTTGGCAGAGGGATTGGAATTTCCTCTATATAAGAAACTCAGAATTCGTCAATAAGCAAATATTTACCAGATAGCCATGATATGCCAAGTAGAAGTGTCTGATATGCAAAAATGAAAATGCACCAATCCCTGCCCTCAAATGGTTTATATTCTATTTATCTTATAATGGAAATTTCCTCCACTGGCCTAGATCAGTCATTTTCCTGTGACACACTATCTTTGAGAAGTCACTGGAACACATTAGTGATTTTGCCCAGGATCCCCTTGACTGACTGTATGTGTTAGAGGCAAGATTTGAACTCAAGCCAAATCCTTCTGCAATACCAGTTCTCTATCTAGAAAGTCAAACCAAATTAGTGATATCCTTTTAACAACAAAAAGAATAGCTCATAGTATTAGTCGTTAGAAATGCTTTGGAAAAATCAAATTTAACGCCATCATTTTACAGGGTTGGGAAATTGAGGCCCAAAATAGAAACTGGTCTTCCTGTGGGAGTAACAGCTCCAGAATTCACAGAATCATAGATCTTAGAGATCTCCTAGCACAACCATTTCATTTTACATTTGTGTAAATGATGGTCTGAAGGCACTGAGTAATTTGCTTAAGGTTTACATAGGTCACACAGTGACAAAACTGAAATTTGGGCCCACATTTCAATTTTGATGCTCCTTCACCCAGTCTTTTGAGTCTAAGTCAGAGATGGGCAAACTTTTTAAAGAGGGGCCAAAGGCAAGGAAATGCTCCTCTGTCAGTCTGTTTCTAAAGCAGCTCTTTGGAAGTTTCACTGTGTTGTATCCTACTCATTGCATTCATCAGATTAGGAATACTGTCAGGGGGCCTCATCTGGCCTATAGTTGGCCCATCACTGCTCTAAATAGTTTTCCCACTTAACTAAGCTATCCTCAGTATTGGGTGGGCACAATGTCTACGTATGGGCCACTATGTCCTATCAGCCATTGCTTTCATGGAATCGCTTTATTTAAGAGATGCTATTTGAACTGCAGGATAGTTAACTTGACTGAAGATTAGCCATTCTATCAAGGAAGCTCTTTCGTACAAGGCTAACCAAATTCAGTTGGTCATACTCTAACTTTTTTCTTCTTTAACTCTTGGTTATCTGGGTATAGAGATGTCCACCTACCTTGAAGAAAATGAAGAGTCTCTCACTTGGTAAGTTAGCGTAGTAGAAGGAGAAGGGCAGACCTGGGGTCCTAGACCTCATCTTTGGTCCATTACTCATTAGTCACTTTGTGACTTTACAGAAATCGTCACTACTCTTGGCCTGAGTTTTCACATGCGAAAAATGAGAGGACAGAGGACTAACTGATACACACGGTCCTCTTCCTTTTCAAAATCAAATTTCTGAAATTAAGGATGAGTAACTGAAAACTGTTATTAACACAAGAACTTTGCCCGCCAATCATCCTTGATTGCTATATCTACGAGAGGTTGCTGATGCTTATTCAGGCTTGGTAAAACCAACATGAAAATTAAAATGACTGTGGAATTTTCAAAATTAATGCAAGAGCTTTTATTAGCAGTTCTAGAACTAAATTTTCTGAGTAACATGCCTTCAAAACTTTTCCCCTGTGGTCTATTTCTTCTTAGATTACTTATTCCGTAAGGATCATCCTACAAGCTAATTGATAGGAGAGTTCTCATATTCTGCCATGGGTTGTTTCTCACTCTCTGAAAATCTTCGGTAATCATGATATAGGAAGCTACTTTACCTTTAGTTATATCTTTGATCTCTTCTCCTTATTCTGCATCTCCAGAGGCCCTCCACCATCATTTGTTCTTGAAAAGCTCAAAATATTTCTGAAGTTAGAAAGCTCAGCTTGAACAGCTAATGAATGGTAAATAATTGCTTCTAGGTCAATACCTACTAAGCAATTGAGATGACTTGCACCATCTTGCTATGGCTTAACAGGAAAGAAAAGGGTAATAACACATTTTATAATTCTTACCAAGGTCTTGGGGAAAAAAACAATTAGGATATACACATTTATCTTCCAGAAATGCAGACAAGTGGACATCAATCATTGTTGACCAAAACCAGATCTATGTCCAGAATAAAACCCTACTGAGGTACAGTACTAAATCTTGGACCCATTCATTTATCTATGACTGAGTAACCCAAACGTTGAAGTCACGAGGCCATTTGTTACCCAGTCAACATGGAAGGAGCTCTGTAGAAACCAGAATTTTAGATTGAAGAATTTCCACTTTCATAACCCGGGTCCAATGTCACCCCAACATTGGTAGGCTACAATGTTGCTGAACTTCTCATGACTTGAACAAAAATATGTTCTAATTTAGTACCTATTTAGTATCTGTTACTTAAATCCTAACAAGATTCAAATAACTTTTGGGGAAGGCAGTTTTGTGTATGACAAATTTAGAGTCACAGAACTTCAGTTTACATCTTAGCTCTGCCTGTTACTCCCTGTATGTCTTCAACCCTTTGAGTCTCATCTTTTTACTTTGTAAAATCCAGTAGTGGATGAGGCTACCTCAAAGATCCTTTCTGGTTTATCGTTTGAATAACCCAGAACAAGTTGCTTTACATTTGCATACCACATTTTCTCCACCTGTCAGATAGGTGTTTGTAGTCCAAGTTTCCTTCCTTCTGTCTCAAAATCAATCATCTCATGATCAGAAATCTAGGATTCCAGTTCACAATTGCATGTGGCATGAACCGTATTGATTGTTTTCAAGGGAGACCGTAGGCTGGATTCAATCTTTAAAGAAGTCTAGAAGAGTTCTTGGGTCCTTGGATTTCATTATGGTTGCATTTCAGGTAGTTATATATATTTTTTTCCACCCCAAAAGCTTTGTCCCTGCTTACATGTTAGGAAGTGTTCATTACAGCTGTGATAAATTATGAAAATATAAGAGGGTAAAGCAAAGAAATCATCACCCTTTGGTCACTGAAGAGATAAAAAGATGAAATGCACGTCTCCATGGATACAGTGGTCTGCTGGTGTACTTGGCTTCTCTTGGCAGTTAAAGTACCAATACAACAACTCATCAGTATAAACTTTCCCTACTACTAATTAAAAATTAGTTAAAAGATATAATTATTTTGCAGCTATCCCCTGTGGAAAAGCCCAGCCACCTAAAATATCTCAGTCACAATAATGGCTCAGCATCTCTATGGAAAAGATTCATTTGGGGATGTTCCAACTTCCAAATATGCTGAGGGCATACAATACACAATATTTATCATTCTGCCCTCTCCTGAACTATTAATCCCTTCTCTCTTAAAAGGGAAATAAATAAAATTTAGCACTGTAGGCAGGAAAATATAGTGAAATGCTGTGTCCCTGGGGTTCCCAAGAAAGCAGAAAAGCTTTGTCGGTTTAATCCCTTACCTTAATAAAGAACTTGACCAAATCGCTAGTAATTAAAGCTGTATCAACAGAAAGAGAAGGTGGAAACCCATCCATACAATGTAAAAGTTTCTGAAGTAATAGCAGTGAACTGGGAGGTTATATAGCTCCCACTTTTCTGAACCACACATAGCCAAGTCAAAGATCATGTAATGCTTTTGGTACAAATTGTGGCTTTTGTGGCCTGTGTCACAGTGGCTATGACACAGGCTGTGTTGCCCATAAGAGACAAATATATGGATATTTTCTGACATATGGTGGCAATATGGAATAATCGTGTGTTCAGGGGGAACATGTGAGGGGCCCTAAGATAGACATGGTGACGCAGGGTTGGGCTAGAGGGGGAAGGGCTTCTGTGGCTAAGATAAAGTTATTTTTAATAATAATAATAATAATGTAATATTTTATTTTTAATAAATTACAGTATGTATAATATATTATATATAATATAAAAATAAAGTTAATTAGTTGCCGCTTATACCAAATGAGTACTTTGGCATGGTAAAATGTGGAGCAATGAAAATATTTAAATAAAACCTTAACTTAAAAAAAATTTTGTTATATAATATATTATGTTGTATAATATATTATATACTATTTTACAAATTAAAAATAATTTGTATTATATTATATATCACATTATATATTATGCTATAAATTTTCTTTCTTTCTTTTAATTTTTACATTTCCATAATTTCCCCCAATATGCCTTTCCCTTCCCTTCCCAGAGATTTAATACATGTAACTAGTGTGAAAAGACGAAAAAAAAAAATGAAGAGAAAAAAGTCGCTATAATAGATTATGCTCCTCCCCTTTCCTTCCTTCCTTTCCCTTCCTTTCTCTTTCCACTCCTGGGGGATAAACCCA
Organism: Gracilinanus agilis; assembly: GCF_016433145.1. Taxonomy (NCBI): domain Eukaryota; kingdom Metazoa; phylum Chordata; class Mammalia; order Didelphimorphia; family Didelphidae; genus Gracilinanus; species Gracilinanus agilis. The sequence continues at coordinate 652,173,595 of NC_058132.1, forward strand.
GCAATGTAATCTTTGGGAATAAGAATATTGACACTCTAGTCACTTTATTTGAGTAATTCCAAATTGTTTCCCAACATGATTACACAGATTCCTAGCTACATCGACAATGCTCCAATGTGTGTCTCTTCCCATAACTCCTCCAACAATGTCTATTGCCATCTTTGTCAGTTTTATTTATTATTATTATTATTATTATTATTATTATTATTATTATTATTTTAAACACTTACCTTCTGTCTTTACTATGTATTGGCTCCAAGGCAGAAAGTGGTAAGGGATAGGCAATGGGGGTCAAGTGACTTGCCCAGGGTCACACATTTGGGAAGTGTCTGAGGTCAAATTTGAACCCAAATCTCTGGGCCTGGCTCTCAGTCCACTGAGCTCCCAGCTGCCCCCAACTTAGTCAGTTTTAAAAGTGTGAGCAGAAGCTCTTTTTTTTTTTTAACCCTTATGTTCTGTCTTACAGTTCATACTGAGTATAAGAGGCATGAGAGTGGCAAAGGCTAACCCACTGGGGTTAAATGACTTGCCCAGCTCACACAGCTAGGATCTGTCAGGCCAGATTTGAATTTTTATGTCCAGGGTGGCTCTCTTTTCCCTGAGCCACCTACCTGCTCCTTTAGGGTTATTTTTTATTTGCATTTCTCTTCTTAATTATTTGGAACATTCTTTTAGTTGTTTCTTATTTCCAATTTATCTTTTAAGAAACTATTTATATAAACAAACACACACACACACAACTCACACTTTTGAGTCTAAAGGAAGCACGCCTTTCCCTCTCCTTGCCCCAAATCACTTTAATTCCAAAAGGATCTTTATGCTAAACATAGGTCTAATCATTTAACCACCAGTCGAGCCAATAATTAATGGTGTTTTGGGGAAAAAATAGATTGTTGACTCTGCAGTAAAATCTGCAAGAAACACAAATTTCCTAAGATAAGATACAATCATAAAATCTACCAGAAAAAGAAAGCACTAAATCCCTCATTGAATAGTCAAGTTTCCTTTGTTGAAGAAAGTCACAGTCTTTGAAAATTACTATCTACCAGATCAGTGTTTAAAAACATCCTCCTTTTCAATCTGCTTTTAGTCTACTTCTTGCATTGGGAGCTGAAATTCACATAATTATGGTCCTTTTCATAACAATAAATGTTCCCCACTAGAGGCCAAAACAGTGGCACGTTACTCTGGAAAGCTGATGAATGTCACTTACAAATGATTTACGATGACATTTCTCTTTACCTCTCTCAGCAGGGATCCTCTCTCCATCCCACCAGAAGAAATCAGATGGACCCCAGTGAAATGCATATTTTTCCTTCGATTGCCAAAGAACTGATCAAAATTTCAGGCATGTTACTGGGGGGTTTTATTGTTATTTTTTTTCCCTTTTAATACTCTGAGTTGATCATTCTGTTATTATACTTTTTAATTATAGTGTTTTTGATGAGAATGTATTGATAGAAACCAAAAAGGATTTGTGGTGAGTGAAAGAACCAAAGTAAATTGATCTAAATCTTCAGTTTGTTGCTACTATTCGTAGTACGATTATGAATAATAATGAAAGTAATAAAAGAGTAAGTTACAGGATGTGATTAACCTTATGAAAAGAAAGTGAATAGATATTTCATTTGGGAGAATTACTAATGGGTTCAGGTTCCTCAGTCATATTTAGTGCACTATAGTTAACCAATAACTAAGTACACCCTAGTGAGCTGAGACCAGAATGCATTTTTTTCTTTTCTTAAAAGCAAGCCCAAGCTCCTTACTGCAAATTATTATTAGCAAACATTTTAACCACAGTTGTGACATTCCTCTCATGATTGGCTCAGCTTGTCCTCACCAAAGATAAATGAACCAATAGCCATTGTACTGTGATTTTGAACTACTGGGAAAAGTCACCCTGCAATGAAATCATAGTAATGATCAGAGAAACAACAAGAATAGTTGAAAAATTATTTAAAAAAAGTTTAACTCGGTACTATCCAACTCAGGCAGAAACAGATCCCTGAGGCTGAATATTGACTTAGAAAACTATGAATTAACATTATGCTGTATTGTATTTTTATTTATTTTGCAAGATATTTCCCAATTACATGTTAATCTGGCTGGGCTATATTTTGCCACCGCCATTTTGACTCAAGGTTGAGAGATGGAATATCTTGTTTGTGGAAGAACAAAGATGTCAGCATCAGTAAATTGGAGATTATGTGATGAGGAGTTAGATGTGAGAAGGCTGGGAAATGAATAGGGTATGAAGGGCTTTGAATATCTAACAGATTTTGTATTTGATTCTGGAGGTGGTAAGGCAGCACTGGAATTTATTAAGTAAGGGGATGACATAGAGATATACCATCTTCTTGCTCCTTTCAGACACACTCATTTCTCCTCATCCTTAAAAGATCCTCACTTGAGCTTTCCATTCCCACTAGCTATCATTCTCGTGCCTCCATTTCTTAGCTAAAATATTTGAGCAAGCCATCTACAATTGATGCTTCTATTTTCTCTCTTTTGACTCTTTTCTAAAGAGTGTGAGGCAAGATCAGGGAAAGGAGGAGAGGGCAGGGAAGTGGAAAGAAGAGGACAAAATAGAATTAAACTAGTCCATCAAGGCATCAAGAGAAGAGAGTACAAAACCTGGCCTCAGCCACTTCCCAGCTGTGTGACCCTGGGCAAGTCACTTGACCCCCATTGCCCACCCTTACCAATCTTCCACCTATGAGACAATACACCGAAGTACAAGGGTTTAAAAAAAAATTAAAAAAAAAAAAAAAGAAAAAAGAAGAGAGTACATACAGTCAATGTAAGGGTGAAAACGTGTGGAAGAACTGAGGGATCAAAGGAATGGAGGTCACACTTAGGAAAAATACCCACATGGCAAACACGCTGGAGCAGATGTCCATCCCTTCATGCCTGAGCTAGTTCTGTCTGATCTTCCTGCCTCCATCCGTGTGCCAAATTGATGCTTCTAAATTTGAGACTGAATCAAATCAGATCTTCACCTCTTTTTTTTTTTGCAAAAAACTTAATTAGGATAATTATTAATATATACTTATACACATAAAGCAAAGGAATTAGATAATATGAAAATGCAAGCTATTTACTTACATTTAAAATCTTATATAACATTCAATATTTCATTTCACCATAGAATCATTCCTCAATATGGAAACATGACATCACACTACTGCAGTTTCCTGTCAGTCATTAATTTTACCCCCCTCAGTGGGGTAATAGAAACTAGCTGAAAGGGGGAAAAAAAGGGGAAGGTGAGGAAGGAGCTAATTTGGTTGCTAATTTGTATTACATGTCAATAGGTGACAGTTATAGCAATGAAAAATGTATTCAAAAAGGTACATATTGTTTGCAACTATATTAGTTGTATGACAGTAGATGGATTAAGAAAACAAGGAATCCCTCTCTACATGTCAAGTAGAATTTAAAAAACAAAAACAAACAAATAAAAAAAATAAAAAACAAGTGGTGGGGGCAGGGCTCAAAGAATGAGGTTACTCTGAATAACCCCATTTGTATACTTGGAAATCTAATGTGCCTCATCCCAGGCTTACCTCAACCAAGGTCACATTTATTAATAATTCCTTACATTTACTCAGTATACTTTTTCTAAATGCTTTCACATCTGCTATCCATTTGAGCCTCACAACAACCCTGTGAGGTAGGCATGACAGGTATTATTATTCCCCTTTGTACACAGCAGGATACTGATGCATGGGGAGATGATGTGAATCGCCTAAAAACTTGGGGACACACAGGAAGTCAGTGGCTGAAGCAGGACTAGAGACTTCTTGACTCTCAACTCCAGACTTTGTCTAAATACCACACTGGCCACATATTTCTGGAGAGTGCTCCATTAACTTGTTTTTTTTTTTTTTTTAAACCCTTAACTTCTGTGTATTGGCTCCTTGGTGGAAGCGTGGTAAGGGTGGGGGTCAAGTGACTTGCCCAGGGTCACACAGTTGGGAAGTGTCTGAGGCCGGGTTTGAACCCAGGACCTCCCATCTCTAGGCCTGCCTCTCAATCCACTGAGCTACCCAGATGACCCCCTCCATTAACTTGCAATAGGCTTCTGGGAAAGAAACTTGCCCATGTATGTATTCCTGTTGCTCCATAAATTTATGGATCATTCTCCCTCTTTCTGAGGGCCAGCTGCAGAAGAAAAGATGTCGGGGAACACTGAGGAGAGCCATTAGCAGATGCAACTACCACTCGTTTGGGAATAACTTTCTTACAACACGCCCTTAACTTTTGGTGCTTGGAATTAACTTCTGAAGCCTTTTCCAGTCCTATCTGAAAAGCATCAGCTTCTTTGCTTCTCTTTACCAACAAATGTAGTGGTTCCCCAATACCTCCAGCATCAGATATCGCATTCTTTCTTTGACTTTTAGAGCCCTTCACAACTTTACTATTTCTTCCCTTGCTATTTTCTCCCTTCTAGGTACTCCATGATCTGTAATGCCGGCTTTCTTGCAGTTCTCTCATATGGCACATCCTCCAACTCTATGACTTTACCTCATGCCCCATGTCTGGTACAGTCTTCCTCCCTGGCTCTCAGCCTCCAGCATCGCCTGCTTTTCTTCAACATTCAGTTCAAATCTCATCTTTTGAAAGATGCCTTTCCTGGTCCCTCCCCCACCAACCATTATTGCCTTTCCTCTGAGGATACCTTCCATGTATTCTGTCCACATTCTCTCTTATTATAACATATCAATACATCTATCTATCTATCTATCTATCTATCTATCTATCTATCTATCTATCTGTCTGTCTGTCTGTCTGTCTGTCTATCTATCTATCCATCTATCTATCCATCTATCTATCTATCTATCTATCTATCTATCTATCTATCTATCTATCTATCTATCTATCTATCTATCCATCCATCTATCTATCTATCCATCTATCTATCTATCCATCTATCTATCTATCTATCTATCTATCTATCTATCTATCTATCTATCTAATCTCTCTCTATTCTATCTATCTATCTATCTATCTATCTATCTATCTATCTATCTATCTATCTATCTATCTATCTATCTAATCTCTCTCTATTCTATCTATCTATCTATCTATCTATCTATCTATCTATCTATCTATCTATCTATCTATGTGTTTGTATCTATCTATCTGTCTATCTATAGGTCTATCTGTCTGGATTTTGCTAGTGATTGCTCCTGTATAAAATGATTATGATTATTACTAATAACTGAATTTATACCCTACTTAAAGTCTTCATAACATTTTACCTTTATTATTTTATTTTTATCTTAAAACAAAGTCATGACATAGGAAATATAGGTATTACCATTCCCATTTCCTAGGTGGAGGAACTGAGTTTTTGATGATTGTCTCTTTCCTATGGTTGCACAGCTAATAAAAGTCAAGAGTAGGATTTGAACCCTGTTTTTCCTATTAGCAAATCCAGCTTCTAACTACTATTTCATGATGCTTTAAGAGAATATAAAGAAGAGAAGGCATTGTGCTATTGATTGCCAAAGAAAGATCAAGTACACTAAGAATGCTTTTAGTGGTTATACTTTTAGGCTTGCCAATTTGTTGGGGATAGAACCATTTGTATGACTGCTAGCTCAATTTCAATAGCTAGGAACAATGGACTTAGACTGGCTTTGGAAGCTTTTACTGGTGGTCTTGCAGAGAAGTGGTAGTTAATGGGAAGTAATGAACTAGGAGTCATGATACATGGGGATTCATGGGGTCCAGTCATGCCTCTGCTAGTAAAGAGATGTGTTATCTTTTGCACATCACATTGAATCTCCAGGCTCTAGTTTATCTGTAAAATTGAGGAGAAAATTCTCACTCTGAAATTCTTGAACAGATGCTCATATTTTTGTAAGAAAAAATGAAATATATTAACAGAGTGAATTACCTTTGAAGACATTTCCATTCTTATGCTGCTAATATTCCACGTAAGGGTGAATTATAATTATTGTTCATTGTTAAAGTCCATCTGTGCTGCTTCTGTTTTGAGAGAGAAAAAAGAAGGTGCTTTTGTGTCAAAAGCATTAGATTTAGAATCAGAAGAACTTGACTTATATCTCATTTCCAGCACCTCCTAGCTAAGTGATGTTGAGCAAATGGCTTAAATCTTTCTGGGCTTCAATTTACCCCACCTGTCAGGTGTAAGGATTAAACTAGATGAACAATTCTCGAATATTTTGGTCCCATGACTTCTTCATACTCTTAAAAATTATTGAGGACTTCCTAAAGAACTTCTCTTTATGGAAGTTATATACATATACATGTACATGTACATGTACATATACATATATGTATGTACATACATATATAGATATATGGATATAGCTATAGATTTATAGATATGCAGATATCAATATTTGCCATATTAGAAATGAAAATATTTTAGCCATTTTTTTTAAAGAAGTTTGTCTTTACAGACCTCCTAAGGGTCTTAAGGACTCTGAGGAAATTCTGTTTTAGTTCATGTGTCTCTGTTTCCAGATAACCTATTTTGCTTTTTAAATTATTTTCCCAATTTTCTTCACCCTCTTTTAATTGTTTTTTTGAATTGTGTTTTGAGTTCTTCCAAAGCCTGTGTCTAATTCACTGGAGTTCCTGAGTTTTTGCTTGATGTTCCTTGGTCCTCCTCTGTTCCATTTGTTTTTTGTTCATTACCTATTTAGAAGCTGTTGATTGTAATTTCTTTTCCCTTTTTCCGTTGTTTACTCATATTTTTTTTTCCTTCTTCCCCCACTCCTATCATTGGCTGTATTCTTGCTCCTCTGTTAATTTGCTGGATCTGTGGGTTTGGGCTATTCTGTCCTGAAGGGGCTTCTTCTCTGCTCTGCTGATTAACTGTATTAGGTTGATGGAGCTGACCTATTGTATTAATGATCCCTGAGGCCAGATCTTCCCCAGCTTCCAGCAGAAGCTAGGTGAAAGTAAAGATGTGAAGTCTGAAGGTAGCCTTCTTCATTCTCCTCTCTACTCCTTTCTGCCAGGCACCTCCCTGCTAGCTGCAAGGTCAGAGCCCTGAGCTTTCTGTGGTGGCACCAAGGTACTCACTCTGTTGTTGTTGCAGTCTTTGCCTTGGTATCCCAATCATCCAGTTTCTTTCTATGGGTCTCAGCACAGTAGTTGAGGGAAGGGTGTTGGAGACTGATTTTTCCTTCCCTCTGAAGGCTTCTTATCTGCACTATTTATAGATGGGATTAAGCCAGCAGAGTCTATCTGCAGAACAGAGGCAGAAGCCTGAGATGGAGGAGTGGTGGCGGAAGGTTGTGCTTAGGCTGCCCTCCTCTCTGCCCTTCCTCCAGCTGCCTCCCTGCCAGCTGTAGTCAGAGCTCTGAGGCTTATGTAGCTGTGTTAGCAAGGTACTCCCTCTAGGCTTGGGCCCTTGACCAGAGATCCCAGCAACAGCCTGAGTCTCAGCACAGTAGATGGGGGAAGGGTCCTGGCATGTTCCTTTTTCTTTTCCAAGAATTCAACCTTCTCTCCATACATTTTTAGTTGAATGGAGCAGGAGAGTCCCCTGTTTCTGTCCTGCTGTTGTATTTGGTTTTGTGTTCCCCTAAAAGCTCTTTGTTTTTGATTGTTGTGGAAGGATTTTCATAGAGGACTCTACCTTTGCTGTTTCTAAGCCACCATCTTAACTGGGATGCTCTGAGGAAACTCTAGATCACAGTTAGAAAACAGTAATGCTATAAGATCTCAAAGTCCTCTTCTTATTCTCAGTCCTCTGCAAGGAGATGAGTAGGCTTCATAGTAGTAGTTTGAGATGTCAGGTAAGATGTTATTGTAAGAAGAGCAGACAAGACAAGAGATGAAGTCTTAGGTCATTACCCAAGGCCTGAAATCAATACTAGAGTCCAAAAGCAAAGTTGGAAGCAATCTCAGAAGACATCCACTCTAACTTGCATCTGATGATGATTTCCCTTAAGACACACCCAACAAATGCTTATATAGCTATTGTCTGAAGACATTTAATATAGGGGAAACCAAAACTTTCCAAGGAATCCCATTCTGTGATATCTCTAGTAATTGGAAGTTTTTCTTAATAGCAAGTCTGAATCTGCCTCATTGCAACTTCCACCCATTGTTCCTAGCTCTGTCCTCTGGAGCTAAGTAGACCATGTTTAATCCATCTTTCTCATGGGATTAAATTTAGTTGAGAGTAGAATCATTAGTATAAAGGTCATTGGGAAATTTGGATTAACAACCAAGGTTGATAGGATTTTATGACTCAAGGAAAACAGGTCTCCACTTGTCTAGGAACCTCACAGTGAAATCCATCTATAAAGATGTAATCATGTAAAAACAAGCCTCTTTGGACCCTTATAGGCTGTGACATTATTATGAAAATTGAAAAGACCTAAAAACCTATAAGTGAGAGCAAAAAAAAGTCAATGTCTCTGGAGTGAATTATCTCATTTAGATACTGAGCAACTACTGGTCAAAACTAACCAATATTCCAATGCCTATCCAAGCTTAGTGAGGACTGATTAGTTTTACATATCGCAGGTATGAGATATTAGTCACAGAAAAGACACAAATCCTAACCATTGTCATGTGCCCTTAAGAAACTGTTCCTTGTACTCAAATAAATGTGTATATAATGCAGAAAACAAGCTAATTTTTAACTGAGACAAAGTAATAAGCAGATTAAGCAGGGTATCAGCAAAAACAAAACAAAACCAAAAAACCTCATAATATCACTTAAGCATCTCTACTAAATTGAATTGTTATGAAAATTCACTCATATATATGACTTTCTTTTGTTATCTATCATAGTTGATTTAACTTCTCTCACAAAATGGAGATGTATTTCCTTTCCTTTATTGCCAGGATCCAATCCTTTTGCTAATCCTGTCAAGTATCTAGATTTCCCATTTTTGCTAAAAGTGACCCTCTTCTAGAGTTTGAAAATCCTAATAGACACAATGAAACGTGCTTTAGGCAACTGGAGGCTAGTCCCATTTCTCATCACTTTGAGCACTGCCCATATGTGGTGCACTCAGCTAGTGAGTGTAGAATGTCATAAGCTAAGGTTTGGAAGGAGCTAAAGATTTTAAGGGGAAGAGGTGAAAAAAGAAAGCATTCCAGACATGAGGCAGCCCAGGAAAAGGCCTGATAATGGGAGATGGAATATTATGCACAAGAGAAAACCAATAGGCTACTCTCGTTGGAAGAAAGAATGTCTGGGGGATAGCTGGGTAATTCAGTGGATTGATAGCCAGGCCTAGAGATGGGAGGTCCTGGGTTCAAATCTGCCTTGAGACACTTCCTAGTTGTGTGACCCTGGGTAAGACACTTAACCTCCATTGCCTAGCCCTTACCGCTCTTCTGCCTTGGAACCAATACACAGTATTGATTCTAAGACAGAAGTTAAGGGCTTAAAGAAAAAGAAAGAAAGAAAGAATGCCTGATGGGTCGTAATAGGGATTTTGGAACCAGATTATTGAAGTTCTAAATGCCAAAAAGAGGAGCTTGTCTATTATATTCTAGAGCTCCTAAGGAGTCAGCACTTGAGTAGGGAAGAAATATTGTCAGGCTTGGGATGGAGGAATATAAATTTGGTATTTGTTTGGAGCATGGATTGGGAAAGAGAGAGTGAGGAGCAGAGAGATCAATTAAGCATCTATTGCATTACTTCTGGGCTAAGATAGCCACAGAGTGGAAGGAACTTTACTCTTCTCTTTACTACTGATAACAACAAAGGTTCTCAAAAGGACAAAAATCAAAATCAGATGAGGAAAGGGGGTCTGCCAAGGGGTGAAGTCTTGGAGGTAGGCAGTATTTGGGCATTTCCATGCTATAAGGGGGTAAAATTATACCTACCAAAGCACAAGCTGATCACCCTTCCCCCACACCACCTATCTTGTGAGAGTCAGAATGAGGGTTGGGACAATCTCTAAATTCTTGGGGGCTGGCTGAGGGCACCATAGTCTTAACCCTGAAGACAGTGCAAGGCCTTGGCAGTGAGACTTGGGACCTGAGACTGAGGAGTCCAGAGCACGGGCACCAAGATAGGGCAGAGATGGGCTGCTCACAGCAGAAGCAGCAAATACTAGAAAAATAACCTCAGGGCAAAAACCACTCTGTACTCTGCTACACCAAGAGCTGTTTCCCCTCCTTACTCAGACTTCTGGCTAGGAAAGGAAGATAAAACTAACAAAGTAATGGCTACCAACACCCAAGAACTACAATCTAAAAATACCCAAAGAAATAAGATATGACAGAGAAAGCCTCTGACACTGGATAACTTCTGTATGGGTTAAAATTTAAAGGTTGGACTAAATTTATAAAAATGTGGTCACCAAAATGTTACTCAAGTCAGGATGACTTTTTATGGTAGTTTATTTACAAAAGGAGAAAGAGTAAAAGTGAGGAAATCAGAAAGTAGATAATTATGCCAGCCAGGTTCAAACTAGGAAGGGATTCAGAGGCCCCAGAAAAGGGGTCCCAGAGGTAAATTAAACAAGGGTTTTAGCTATGAGGCCTCTTCTAAGACGAGGGGCATCTCCAGAGGCTAGTACCTCCAGAAAATTCAGGAAAGGGAGTTAACCTTTTTCACTCACCCACATGTTCTAAGGGCAAATCCAAGAGTAGTCTGAGGTCCCCAGCTGGAGCTCGTCAAGTGCCAAGGTTGAGGTGAAAGAGCTGGTCAGAGGAGGTTTCTCCCAGTTTTCGAGATCAGTCCTTTTGTCAATTCCTATGCCTTCCTTCTGCTTTACGTGGACCAATTACAGATTTAGCTTTGGTTAGGACTGCTCAGGGGGCAGTCAGTGGGTTTCTGATTCATCACCCACTATAGCACATGTGGGTTACAGACTTCTCCATACTTAAGGATAACTGGGGTGTATATGCTTCTGATGATTATGTAAAAGTGGGTGAGGGGAGAGTTAATCCCATCTTCACACTTCAATGTAGAAAAAGAGCAGAGTACAGAGGTAACAGCAGAGGGTAACAAACAAGCAAATGCATTGAAAGTTTCCCCCCAAAATGGAAATTTGTCACATGTTCTTGAGGAAAACAGAAAGGAGTTCAAGAGCCAAGTAAGAAAGATAGAAGAAAAATGGGAAGAAAAGTGGAAAATAGAAGTGCAAGTAATTCAAAATGAAAATAACAGTTTAAAAGACAGACTCTCCCACTTGGAAAAAGAATCTATTGCAATATCCTGTTATAGGAATGAGTTCCTGAACTCAGGTAGTGGCTTGAGAAATATAAAGAAAGGGACAAAATGCAATGCAAGGTGTGGAAACAAATGACAAGGTCTTGACAACTAATTAGAAATGAGGAATAAAAGAGTGTAAAGAGTTGAGGCTGACTTTGAAGTTTCATATCTTTATTAACTGACACAAATCCCTAATTTAAACATAAGTATGAATTAACTAGTACTATTCTGACTTTATTTCCTGAAGCAAATTTAACTTCATTACAAACATTCATGGTCATAAGAATAAGCATTTGCTACTGAATTAAATCTTGAACTACTAGTTTCATTCATTGCAGCATAAGTATGATTTATGACAATATTACAATTGCATATATATTGCAGGTTTGATAACTCATAATAAAATGTACTATAATAACCCATTGGCTTAATTCAGCCTGAGTTACTAATGTTTAGTATAAAAATCTAATTCAATTTGCTTTTCAGAATGGCTCAACCAGCACAAGAATATATGCATTTAGTTACTTTTGATCTTCTCAAGAGTGGTTTTAAACCTTTAATTAACATGTTTTGTGAGAGTCAAAAACCTTCTTAGTGTTTAACAGCTCACAATATCTGCTTCCTTTACTTAGGAGACAGAATCAAAGAATATTAGAATTAGAAGGAATCTCAGAGGCCAACTAATGCAACTGGATTGCATTTAAGAATGCCTTCTACCACATGATTGACAGATGATCATGAATGCTCTTTTTTAAGACCTCCAGTGAGAGGGAATGGACCCATAACCTTTTTCTCCTCTCCTCTCCTCTCCTCTCCTCTCCTTTCCTCTTTTTTCTCCACCTTCTATTTTAGAATTGATTCTAAGTATTGGTTCCAAAGCAGAAAAATGGTAAGGTCTTTTGGAGTTAAGTGACTTTCCCAGAGTTACAGGGTTGAGAGGTATCTAAGGCTGATTTGAACCCAATGCCTCCTGACTCCAGGCCTGGTTTTCTAACCACTGAGCCATCTAAATTCCCTTTAACCCATTACCTTTCAGGGGAGCCCATTTTCATTTTGGATAATTCATTGTTAGGAAATGGCCTTTTATATTGAGTTTAAACCTTACCTGCTACAACTTTTACCTATTATGCCTAGTTTTGTTCTGAAAGCCCAAGCAAAATGAATTCAAGCCCTTTTCCTCATGACAGTCTTTTGAAATTAGAAAATGGTTTTCATATTCCCCTTACCTCTATTTCTTCAGACTAAATATCTCTACTTGCTTCAGTTATGACCTGGCCCAAGGCTTTGAACTGCCACATCCATCTTAAATTTCCTGTTTGTCCTTTTATTCCTTAAAATGTCAACTAAATACACTCTAGGGACATATCTGGATGATGGGAAAATCAAGTCAAATTAGCAAGCAAAGCAACATTAAGCAAGTTCCTTGCAGGCAGGAATTTTTGCTTGCTCCTTTGGGTATCCCCAGTGCTTAGCATAATGTCTGGCACCTAGTAGCTGCATAAATACATGTTTCTTTTTGTGCCTACTATGTGTCAGTCACTGTGCTAAATGTCAGTGAGGTAGAGAAAAGCCAAAACAGTTTCTATTCACAAAGATGTCCTTGTTTTATTGGGGAGACGAGATGCAAATGACATTTGACAACAAGTTAAGATAATTTGGAGTTGTGGAGGGAAGGACCTAGTGTAAAGGGAGCCAAAGAATGGTTTCTTGTAGGAAGGAATCCAGGGAAAGCAGGAAGTAGACATAAAGAAGGAGATAATTCTAGGCAAGTCAATAAAAGCAGTGAAGATGCATTCAGTAAGGAGAGAGAAAATCGGGTACTAAAACAAGCACAGAGGCCAGTGTTACTGAAGAGTGGAAAACATGGTGGGGGATAAACCATGAGAAGGTTAGAGTAGAGGCAGATTACGAAAGGCTTCAAGAGTCAAATAGAGAATTTTATATATGATCCTCCTAGGGAGCCACTGGAGTTTATTGAATGGTGTGTGTGTGTGTGTGTGTGTGTGTGTGTGTGTGTGTGTGTGTGTGTGACATGATCAAATCTGTGCCTTGGGAAGATTACTTTTATAGCAGAGTGGAAGAGATTGCCCTAGAGTAGAGATATTTGAAACAGGGAGACCAACCAGTAGATTATTTCAAGAATACAGAGATGAGAAGAGGAGGGAAAGGTCAATAAGATTATGTCTCTCCCAGGTTCATGAAGTGAAACCCTCCTTCAAGCCAACAGGGCCAGATGGCCTTCTCAAGTATTTGCCCTAGGGGTGGTCCTCTGCTAGATCAATATCTTTCCCAAATAAGGATGATAGCTGAGGGGTTTGGGCCTCTGAGACCCATGTACGTAGCCATATTTGTGCGAGAATCTGAGCCTTTCCCCAAGACCATTTCTATTCCCTTAAATGAATCAAAGCTTGCTCTCTATTGCCTTGAATTTTGCAAATATCATTAAAGGAAATGGATTTTGTCCAACTTGTGAAAATGTAGACATTCCGGTCCTAAGGATGTGAGGTCAGAAAGTGGGCAATGCCAATGCCTCATGTTGCTTCAATGAACATCACAAGGTTTTTGTGGGTTCCCAGACCAGCTATCTAAATGGATATTTAGCAACAGTTAGTCTTTGAGACAAAGTTGAGAGCATCCAGTGGACAGGGAGAATTGGGCTATATGATGATCTATCAAAATAAGACCAAGCCACCATCCCTTTTTTTGGTTAAGGCATTGTTTCTGGCAATTCAGTTTCAGAATGTACATAGGAAGCAATCCAGGAGAGTTTTTAATTTCAATTTTAAAATGAAGTCATTGCTATGTAGAGTTCAAAAGAGTGCTTGTCCATAAATGACTTAACCTTAACTAAACTAATTGAGGGCTGGGAGGGAATTAGACTGAAGCTGGGTGAGCTCTTACCTTTGAGGGTTGCCAAGGAAACTCAGCAGGATGGAGTTGGGTGTCTTTGGAGGAAAGCTTTTGAATGAGCCGGAGGTGGAAGAGTAGGGGGAAGAGTGAAAAGAATAAAACAGCTGGGATTAAATAGCACTTAAGAGACAGAGACTAGTGAGCTCAGCTTGAGAGCAAAGCTGCTTGGGTAGAGCTACTCATACTGGTCCCTTTGATATCATGGTCTACCACAGGGGGGAAATTTTGCCAGTCAGTAGTTGGTCTCACAAAGTTAGTGCAAAGGAGCCATTTATTTCTAGACCAAATGAAAAGGAAAGTCATGGTTGTATAGGCAGTACACAATGACAGTCAAACATGTTTCAGTGAGCTTATTCTCTCTTTTTTGTGTGTATGTGTTTGCATTTCTTTCCATCATTTTATGTGTATGCAGCTCTTAAATTGAATGGAGGAGGAATATTTTTAAGTCTTTGATCAGATAACGACTTTTTCTTTTTTTAAAAATGGAATCAAGTTCATTCATTTCATACTGGAAGGGATGCACTGTCTTGTCACAGAGAAGGAATTGGCACAGTCAGGAAACAAAATATAGGGATGAATGGCTATTCTACCAGTGTGGCGCACACACACACAAACACACACACACACACACACACACACACACACACAAACACGCACACACACACATGCTTACTCCTAAGAATAAGAGTTTCATGCTTGATTTAGAAAATCTTAGAATTAGAGGGACCTCAGGAGCCAGCTGGTCCAACTAGGGGCTGAAGAAAAAATTATTTCAATAACATACTTAAGAAGGGGTTATTTCACTTTTCTGAGGCAGTTCTTTTCAATTTTATTTAGCTTTGTAGGAAACTCCTCCCTCCCTCCCTTTATATCAAATCTAGATTTTCCACTATTATAATGAGCCACGTGGCTCCTGGTTCCTCCTTCTTCCACATGGCAGCACTCCAAATATTTTGACACTACCATGTCTCCTTTAAGTCTTCTCATTTCAAATCAAGCATCCCCAGTTTCTTCAAATGATCTTTCTTTACCTTGAAATCAATTCAAAGGTTTTCTTTGACCATCTTTTATTTTTTAAAACCCTTGTCTTCTTTCTTAGAATCAATACTGTGTATTGGTTTCATGGCAGAAGAGCAGTCAGGGCTAGGCAGTTGGGGTTAGTTAGTAATTTGCTCTGGATCACATAGCTAGACAGGATCTGAGGCCATTTTTGAACCCAGGACCTCCTTTCTCTAAGCCTGGATCTCAATCTGTTGAGGCATCTCATTGCCCACTCTTGACCATCTTTATGGCTCTCCTCTTAGTCTCAAGTGTTCAATGTCCTTTTTAAAGTATGTCGCCTAGAAAAATCTCATATAAGTATATGTACATGATGCCTTGTGTCTCTGTGTTAGGAGTATCATGAATATACTCAATTAAAACCAGTAGGATTAACCAAATGTAAAATCGTATAGATACCAAAATGGTGGAGAACTTGGAACTGATCTACTTCCAGATCAGATGACGTTGCAACAGATACAATAAATAGCGAGCTCAAGATATAATACTTTCTTTACTCCCCAAAAGTAAAAGGCAAGGAAGGCATTCAATGCAGTATTATAAACTTTTGACTTCTAAACCTTTCCCAAGTCTAGAAGAATTCCCCTATTCACAAATTACTTTAGCTATTATGTAAGTCATTGTGTTCAGTCTCTGAGCATAGCTTCACTAAATTCCTTTTCTCCAGACTCCATGCTTTCTGATAGTTTTTTGAAAGTTTAAAAGGACTTTGAGAACCTAAGTTAGCAACTGGAGACCTAGCTTGTCTTTTTTTTTTTTTTAAGTGAAAGCTAATTTTTGGCATCCTGGGAAGAATTTTATTGCTTCTGGTTTTGTTTTTGTTCTTTTAGTCCAGGGCAAAGACCTTATTTAAGTTTGTTCTTTCCTTCTTTCTTCATCTCCTCTTCCAAGTAAACCAATTCAACTCTATAGCATCCTCTGCCCTTCAATTTCTTGCTCCTTTAGTCTACTCATACCCTGCCAAACTCTGTTCCTGAAAAATTCTCGCCATCTGTCTCATCTACTCCTACCTACTCTGATTCTGCTGAAAGAAACTGGTAAAAGGCATTAACCTGTGATGATTGGGGCCACTACAAATCTATATAGGTATATATTCCTTTAAGCTCCATTCATTTATTTCTCTATATAGTCATCTATTTATTTGTTACCCATTGATTTATTCACCTATTCATTTATTTCTTTGCTTGTTTGTGTGCCTGTTTACTTATTCTCAACTGTCCCTTGTTATAGCAAGGCAATACTTTTATTCCTCTCCAATTTTTCTTTAACCTGTTTCCCACAGTAACTGTTCTTGATTTTCTTAAGAATCTCAAATCTCTTCTTCTCTGTTCCTAGAGGTAAGGACCTCAACTTTAACTTTACTAAGGACATATAAACTACTTTTTACTTCCAGTAGTGGAGGACTTCACCTTATACTTTATTCAGAAAATAGAAGCTATTCACTATATGTGCTCTCTTTATTCTTCTTCATTTTATAGTCCTTTAACACCATCCCTCATTCTCTTTTCCTTTATTCCATTTTCTGATGAAGAGATGGTCCTTTATTTTTTTAACAAAGCCCACCCATTTTTCTATGTATTCCCTAGTTCCTATCTTTTGCTTTCCTTCTCTACCAGAATTGCCCCACAACTACACATCTTCTGTTTAATTAAAATGAACCCCCACCCCAAAAAAATTAAGAAAGAAAGCCCAATGTGAGACAGTGTGGAATAGTGGGGAAAGAACTGGATTTGCAGATAGCAGCTCTGGATTTGATTCTTGGCTCTGTCATTTCCTACCTTTGTAACCCCCTGGAAATTTTCTAGGTCTCAGTTTCCCCATTCATGAAATAAAGAGGTTAGACAAAATGACTGCTAAAGTCCCTTCCAGTTCTAAATTTATGATTCTCTGATTCCTTTGACTGCCTTTTCACTACCTGGAAATGTATTATTTTTGGACCTCAAGATATAATGGTATTCCTTCTTATAGATAATTCATAGCAAGGTTAAATGAGACTTGTTTTAGCACCAATCCCTTGGGATACATACTGTTTATAAATCTCTAGTCATGAATGTGACCATTCACCCCAGCTTCATTTTTCTGACTGTTCCAATTATCTGTCCATGATAAGATAGAGCCTTCAATTCCATTTGAATGGAAGGAAATCCTTCTCTGCCCATCCTCATCTCTGTGCCTTTGCTGATGACATTCCTCCTCTCTGAACTGTCCCTTCTTTTTATGCCTAGCTTATGTCGAAAATCATCCTTTGAGGGTTAAAGCAATCTCTCTCTCTCCTTGAAGCCTTTGGGTCTGATCACTTCTGTCCAAAGTAAGTTCTCCCTACTCTAACCTTTCCTTTCTTTGTATAATATTCTAAGAAATATTTTACTGAGCTTTCTCTACTATATGTTTATTGCCATCCTTCAGGAAAGGGAACATGTCATTAATGCTTGTATCCTCCCTCTATGTCTAGTATGTTGTCTTGTATGCAAATCATACCCCACAAATGCATCTTTTTCTTTTGATATGATTAAAGCAAGGTCATTTGAACACATAGATAAATTTTCATATGTCTACTAATCAAAACATGAAAATAAAGAACAGATCTTTTATCCTTTATCTATAGTTCTAAATCTCTATGTTCTAATGCTATGTATGACATAATGATAGTTCTAAAATGGTAATGATTTTAGATTGATTATCTAGACAATTGCTTCCAAATTCACATAGTTTAGAGTTGAGAAGAAGTTTATATGTTTAATGCAGGGTTCCCACTTTAAATATGAAGAAACTGAGACCCAGGTGAGTGACCTATAGGCAGTGAGGATCCAGAGTCATTGTTCAAACACTGGCTCTTTGGATTCCAAATTGAAGGATGTTTTCTGTTGCAAAAACAATATTCAGGGGATTATATTTTAAGGTAAATAATCTTTAGTTTTACCTTTCAATAGGCAAATTGCTTGTATGGTAAGAATAATTGAACTATTTCTTAAAAGAATGCTGAATTTCTAAATCTTTAATAATTAGAGAAATGCAAATCAAAACAACTGTGAGGTATCACCTCATACCTAGCAGATTGGCTAAAATGAAAGAAGGGGAGAGTAATGAATGTTGGAGGGGATGTGGCAAACCTGGGACATTAATGCATTGCTGGTGGAGCTGTGAACTTATCCAGCCATTCTGGCTGGCAATTTGGAACTATGCTCAAAGGGCTATAAAAGAATGCCTGTCCTTTGATCCAGCCATACCACTGCTGGGTTTGTACCCCAAAGAGATCATAGATAAACAGACATGTACAAAAATATTTATAGCTGCGCTTTTTGTGGTGGCAAAAACCTGGAAAAGGAGGGGATGTCCTTCAATTGGGGAATGGCTGAACAAATTGTGGTATATGCTGGTGATAGAATAATATTGTGCTCAAAGGAATAATAAACTGGAGGAATTCCATGTGAACTGGAGAGACCTCCGGGAACTGATGCAGAGCGAAAGGAGCAGAGCCAGAAGAATATTGTACACAGAGACGGATACACTGTGGTAAAATAGAAGGTAATGGACTTCTGTACTAGCAGCAATGCAATGACCCAGGACAATTCTGAGGGATTTATGGAAAAGACGCTACCCACATTCAGAGGAAGGACTGCAGGAGAGGAAACACAGAAGAAAAGCAACTGCTTGAACACATGGGTTGATGAGGACATGATTGAGAATGTGGACTCGAAACTACCAACCAATAGAACTATCAACAATTTGGAAATAGGTCTTGATCAATGACACATGTCAAAACCAGGGGAAATGCGCATCGGCCAGGGGAAGGGTGAAGGGGAAAGTAGGAGCATGAATCATGTAACCATGTTAACTTTACTAAAAATTGAATATTAATAAATGTTTTAAAAAAAAAAGATTGGTGAATGCTGAAGGCAGAACTGAAAATGTAGTCCTCAACCACTGACATCTTCTCCCTCACAAAATATTAGTTTACAGATTGTACTGAATTTAGTTATCCTCTTAGGCTATATGCCCATTCTTCCTAAATGCAAGTTCAGGATCTGGAAAGATTGAATTAATGGACCTAATTTAAAAAAAATCTTTAAACAAGGACCATAGCACGGATCTACAGCAAACGTATACATTAATAGGTTGGTTGGTTGGTTGTTGTTATTCATACTAGAGGAGGACCAAAATGATATCACTGGTTATATCTTTTGATTTACACATAAATTGAATTTGTGAGTGAGAGAGTTGTGCAAAGTCATCAACATTATTCTTCCAGAGTCACTGAAGTCCAATGGCAAGATGAAAGTCAAGACACCTAGTGATGACTCAGGACGAAGTGGATTACCTTGACTTCTTCGATGTCTAGCCAAGCTTAAGCCCAATAGAGCACCTGCTTTTCGGCTTTCATGGCTGTTGGAACGTCTTCCCCTTCTGGCAGGGGAGTCTTCACAAAGCTGGGGTGGGCATTCTCTTAACTCAATGATGAGCCTGAGGCCCGTTGGTCGCTCTCAGCCTGGGTTAGGCTGCCCGTTGAGATGGTTTCTGAGAGCATGGCCACCATGCATGCTACAGTTTCCTAGAACCGCAGGGGAGAGTTGTGT
Source organism: Gracilinanus agilis (assembly GCF_016433145.1). Classification (NCBI taxonomy): domain Eukaryota; kingdom Metazoa; phylum Chordata; class Mammalia; order Didelphimorphia; family Didelphidae; genus Gracilinanus; species Gracilinanus agilis. The sequence continues at coordinate 652,193,308 of NC_058132.1, forward strand.
CTCCAGTTGATAGGTATAACTCTCCGGGTCCCTACTTGGGATGATGGTTGACAACTTGTTGAAAACAAATGTATACACAGAAATAAAGAGTCTTTCAAATTGAGACTAAACAACCTATCAGATCTGAAAAACTACAATAATTAATCTCAATACTAACTTCTTTAGGATTCACCAAAAATGAATCCAAATTCAATTATCTTCTCTTTGCTCAAGGTCTCTAAACCAAAGGCTAACGATGTGCTTTAAATTATGTACACCAGGGCAGCTGGGTAGCTCAGTGGATGGAGAGTCAGGCCTAGAGATGGGAGGTCCTAGGTTCAAATCTGGCCTCAGACACTTCCCAGCTGTGTGACCCTGGGCAAGTCACTTGACCCCCATTGCCTACCCTTACCACTCTTCTACCTATGAGACAATACACAGAAGTTAAGGGTTTTAAAAAAAAGAATAAAAAAAAAACCCTTCCTTAAATTATGTACCCCATGTGTACTGGTCAACAACCCTTCAAGTTCCACAGGTAAGGAGAATGAGTAAGGTTTAAGGTAGTCATAAAAATGAAGTATAAAAGAGATAGAGGCAAAAACTGAAAATGAAAAAGGCAGAACTTTAAAAGGTAGCTCCTAAAATACTCGTGTCACTGAAGTTTATGATGGATGTTTTAAAACTAGGCCTATATGCAATTTTTTCAGACCTGCTGCTTCAATGAAGTTGTTTTTCTTAACTTTTTCTCTTTTCTGCCAATGAGTCATTGTATTATTTCTTCAAGTTCCTCATCCCTTCTCTATTATCTTTAGTTCAAAATTACAAAGAGAATATCCATGGCAAATATACTTGTATATTTATACAGAATGTTCTGATCAGAGGAGTACCATTATCACAGAAATCCAATGGGAAGATTTATCAAGGAAGGAAAGACTAAAGACGGTGAAACTACATTTCTTTTCTTAAGCATTTACCTTCCATCTTAGAATCAGTACCCTGTATTGGTTCCAAGGCATTCAAGTAGTAAAGTTTAGGCAGTGGGGGTTAAGTGACTTACCCAGGATCACAGCCAGGAAGTGTCTGAGCTCAGATTTGAACCCAGGACCTCCCATCTCCAGGACTGCTAGCCCCCTAGCAATCCCTGATAGAGAAACTATTTTGTAAGGCATTACATAATCTGGGTGAAAGTATTCAGAAGCTTCTATTTAGATAGGTGGAATAGGAGTGAAAAGGAGTGGTGAGATGTCAGAAATATCAAAGATATAATGGAAAGGACTGGGCAAAGGTGTTTGAGAAGCAGGAGCTAAAGATGCTCTGTTGTGTTTCCCAAACTTTTTTTGCCTACCTCCCCCTTTCCAGAAAAAAATATGACTTAGCGCCCCCCCTCCCCCATCACATACTATTACCGCCCCCTTACAGTTATTCACCACCCCCAAATGCACCTGTGGCCATCACCATTCCGCTGCATCACTGCAGCATCCACCAGGGGGCGGTAGCGCCCACTTTGGGAATCACTGCTTTAAGGTTACAAGCCTTGGCTCAGGTGTAGCGATTTCTTACCAAATTCACTATGATAATAAAATAGCAAGATTTTATATAGTGCTTCAAAGTTTGCAAAGCATTTTAAACTCATGATCTCATTTGAGCCTCACAACTCTATGAGATAGGTACCCAAGATATTATTACCATTTTGCAGAAAATTTACAGAAGAGGAACTAGAGCCCCAGAGTGAATATATCTTGTCAAGGGTCACCCAGCTAGGAAGTATCAGAGGCAAGTTTCCTAAATCTAGCTCTTGGCCTCTATCCACTGGAGTGCTGAAAGCCTTGAAATTATATGTTGAGGTGTATCAGTGGTTCTTAAACTTTTTTGGTCTCAGTATTCCTTAATACTCTTAAAAATTATTGGAGGGGGCAGCTGTGTAGCTCAATGGACTGAGAGTCAGGCCTAGAAACGGGAGGTCCTAAGTTCAAATCTGGCCTCAGACACTTCCCAGCTGTGTGACCCTGGGCAAGTCACTTGACCCCCATTGCCTAGCCCTTACCACTCTTCTGCCTTTGAACCAATATACAGTATTGACTCTAAGATGGAAGGTAAGGGTTTAAAAAAATATTGGAAACCCAAAAGATTTTTTTAAAGTGGGTTTCATCTATTAATATTTAAAATTAAATGGATACATTTATTATTAATAATTTAACAATAACAATAATGAATAATAACAAATAATAAAGTCATTATATGTTAATATAAATAGCTTTTTTTGGTGAAAAATAAATATTTTTGGAAACAAAAACTAGGATTAGGATGGCATTGTATTACATATTTTGTAAGTCTCTTAATGTCTTGCTTAATGGAAAGCAGCTGGATTCACATATCTGCTCATGCATTCAATCTGTTGCAATACGTTATTTTGGTTCAAACATATGGAGAAAAATCTATCCTCACACAGATATGTAGTTGGAAAAAGGAGGAATGTTTTAATGGGGAAAATTCTTCCTAATATGATCATAAAAATAGTTCTGACCTGACATATCTCATCAAAAGGTGTTTGGGACACCCAAGGGACACTTGGACCGCACTTTGAAAAGTAGAGGACTAGAGGATAGATAGATAGCTTTGAGGTTATCTGGAGCAGTTTTGAAATCCTTTAATTGTCCTTCCATGTGAATTCTGGGGCTCCCAAGGACTTGGCGGTTTTACTCTCACACAACGACGAATTTTAAATTTCTGTTTCTATGTCACATAGCACTTCTGATGAGTGTTAATACCTTTCTCATGGGTATAGTGAGATAGAGACTACTTCTTCTAACAGTTCTCTGGTCTCTAATGTTAAGACAGGATGAGATGAAAAGTAGCTATCTGGCACTTTCATGCTAATAAATTTTGAATTCTTACAAGTAAAGGTCAGGTGGGGAAGTTTCAGAATGACACGATGATCTGAAGTTGGGTTCTTAGTAAGAAAAAGAGTGATGCTCTTATTGCTCAGAACAAAGAGTATGTCTTCAGAATAACATTTTGTTGGAAATGAGTCAGAAAGTCACTTTTCTCTTGTACGAATTGTCTTTCTTATCTGTGGTTTGTGAACTCACCTTACTGAGTTCCGGTTGGATTGTTGTTTTTTTTCTTTCTTATATTAAATGCCATCCCGAGACATAAAGTATTAGATTATGTAAAAATAGAGGTTATCACCAGATGCTGGGCCTTGTGTATTCCTAGGTATTGATGAATTTGATAGAGTTAAAAGTATTAAAGTCTGATCAATTTGCTCTCATAAAACATACACACTACAAAGATGATGAAAGATTTTTTTCAAGAGATACTCCTGTAGTCTTACAAGCAATTAAACTTTGCCATTTTTGAAATCCATATTTGCCTCAAATATATTCTTTATTAAAATTCAATCAGCTTAACTCTCTCATTTTTAATTTGTGTTATATAATGGGTCACTTTTTGCCACCTTCAAATACTTTAAAAATTTTTTTATATCCAACTCAGTAATGAAATGTGAAAAACTAAGACATTGCTACTGTCATCACCTGACAAAAATCTACTGTGTATTGTTTTAAGAAAAAATCATAAAATACATTCAGCATATTTCAAAATATGTTATGATACTTAAACGGAAAAGGTTGACTCATTAAGAAACCTCTCAAGAAATAGAGTAAGTTTAAAAACTGAAAAATCTATTGAGCATTATGCATTGTGTGGCACAGACATAATTTATATAATGTCATTTTTTGCATGTTAAAAACAACTTAGGATAAATAATATTACTCAAAATGTAGACAACTGATGCAATCTCAATAAGGGTAGAGGTGAGAGAAATAGGAATTGTTCTATGCTCTTGGGTTTGGCCAGGCTGGGAAGGAAGGGAGGGAGGAAAGTCATCTGGGTGAAACTCAGACTGAGTCAACTGCAGGGCTGAACTGGAGGCAATTAACTAACATTTATCTAACATCACAATGAGATATTATGATGGATTTTTATAATGTTGCAGTTATTGCAAACTGAGGTTTGTATAGCATTTTTTCAGGCTGCATTTATAATCTTTGTGAAATGAAATGAAAGGCATGCTGAGGGTATGGGTCACAAGTGGAAAATCAGGTTGAACTTGACTTTATTAAATCAGTACTTGGTTTAATATAACAAATAGTTAGGCAGTTAGTGAGATAGAGAACACTCCAAATGTGCTTAGAGTTTTCTTTGTAATTAACATCTTGCCTTTGGGATATGCCTCTTTTTGTTTCTCTTTTATAGAACTGTTAGTTCAAAATGAAAATAAGTCTGAAAATAACAAAGTGTACAGTGTCACAATTAAGCAGGCATTTTAAGAGCTTAGTGTAGTTATAACTCTAGGCTCATCATTGAATAAGACACGACATTTTTGGTAACCCACTAAACTTATCAGACTTTTGAGTAAGATAGGAAAGAGGAATATATGTCAATATACATATAAATATAATCAGAAATAAGACACATCAAGGGTATAAGAGAGGAAATAAAATCGAGAGGTTTAGGAGGTAGAAGAGACATTTCGAGTGATCGATTTCATCTTCTAAAAAACATATGATGATCTGGAAGGATGATATGGGAAAATGGTCCTCCTCCTCATTATTAACCTAAGGCAAGATTCTTTTATCAAATTCATACTCCCAAATCTCCTTGTGATGTGAATGTTATTCAGGGTTCTCCAGGATTAACTCAAAAGCTCTAATAAGTTTTTATCATTCTAAAATGGCTTCAATCGTAGATCATGACTGATGGGAAAATCATCATTAGATGAATGTTTGGATAGAACCAAAAAATTACTTTTCTCAGCCTTATTTATCCCATCTCTGCTTATTTTTTTAAACCCTTACCTTCTGTATTAGAATCATTACTGTGTATTTGTTCTAATGCAGAAGAGTGTTAAGGGCTGGGCAATGGGGGTTAAATAACTTGCTCAGGGTCATACAGTTAGGAAGTGTCTGAGATTACATTTGAACCCAGGACCTTCTCTCTCTCTGGGCCTGGCTATCAATCCACTGAACCACCTAGATGCCCTCTCTGCTTATTTTTTTTTAAATCTTACATGCCATCTTAGAATCAAATTGGTTCCAAGGAAGAAGAATGGGAAGAGCTAGGCAATGGGGGTTAAGTGATTTGCCCAGGATTACATAGCTGGAAATTGTCTGAGGTCAGATTTGAATTGAGGACCTCCCATCTCTAGCCCTGACACTCTATCCACTGAGTCACCTAGTCATCCCCTTAATTTGGCTTCTAAAATAACATTAACAGAAAGGAAGTCCTTAAGGTGCAGAGGCCTCCAAGATAGTCTCATGCACTCTTTAGATTTATTTCCATTGGCAAAACCAGATCTGTTTCTGGCATTGAATCATTTGATAGTATCAAGGACTCTGGGGTGGGTCTTTTTTTTTTTCTTTTGGAAATGCAAGACACATGAAGGAAATTGTCAGGTTACTGCTCCATGAAATGTGTTTTTCAGAATATGATTAATTGCTTTATGGAATTTTTCTCCTTTGCATCCTTTATAACACATGGTTAGGGTAAAAGCTTTCATTATCTTTCTGGTGGCATGATTTGCTTATGCTTAATCTGAGAGCTACAAGGTAAGATGATCAAGGACTCCATAAAAGCCTGATCCTTGTGATCTTTGGTTAATAATTTGGTTAATAATCAATGATTAATTAATTCAACTAAATCTGTTTGTATTTAGTAGTTAGTTAATAGTTAGTAAATCTCCTGCTCTGAGGCGAAGCCACGACCATTCCTTTTAACTGAAATTTCATCATGTTCTGTTTTCATTTAATCTATAACTTATCAAGAATATTTGCAGGTAACACGAGAAGGAAGAAAATAAATAGTTGAGCACAGAAGGCAGATTCCTCACATAACTATAGCGATACATTCTTATCTGTGAGAAACAGCAATAGATAAAAGGACACATTTAGAGACAGAAGACCTGATGGTCAATCTCAGTTCTAGCATTTACCACTTACATGATTTTAGTCTAGTTACTTCTGAGACCTAAATTTCTTCATTATAAAATAGGCCTGATAATCTCAGATGTTCTTTCCAGGAAAAGATAGATGAAATATAGATATGAATATATATATATATTCTAGATATATAATATTTATCTATATATAAGATATCTATAATGTCTATGCATATAGATATTATAGACATTATATATAATACACCCATATATATATATACAGACACACATGTTGCAGTAAGTTCCCTGAGCAGGGCTCAGGAGATGGCCTCCCTGGAACATAACAACATGTTTCATCACAAATCCTCCAAAACTGAGGTTGATCATAGTTCCTAAATCTGTCAACATTTTGTCTTTACAGCATTATTTTTGTTTTATAAATTGTTCTCCTGGTTCTGCTCACTTCACTTTGCATCAGTTCATATAAGGAACATTCCTTGATTCCTCTGAAACTATACATTTCATCATTGCTTAGAACTCAATAGTATTCCATCATTTTCATATAATTTGTTTTTCATTTCCCAATCAATGAGGACTCCCTAAGTTTCCAGCTCTTTGACACCACAAAAAGAGCCATTATAAATATTTTGGTGAATAAGGATGCTTTCCTTTTTTCCTTGTATTGTGGGGATGTGAGGACCTGTTTAAAGGCAAATCACTGGCTGAATAAAAGATGGCTATATTGCAACATGAACCATCAGTCTATTTATTTAAGACTTTTGAATGGTATCACTGATAAACTAAAAATAAATAGCTGGGGAATGTGGGAATGTTGTAGAAGGACTATTGGGGTAATACTTGATAAAAAAATGTAGCGTTTTTTAGTTTCTTGTCATAAATTGGAAATTAATTACTACACATGAAGAGGCCATCTTTTGAGACATTTAAAAGTAGGAGAAAGAAGATAACCAGATGCAGTTGAAGGAGGAGAAGAAGGAAGAATTCAGGAGGAGTAAGTAATACACAGAACACAGAAGTGGATAGAAAGGTCATTGACAGCCTCAACAACTATCATGCTGTGATCTCTGAGAAGCATTGCTTTATTGAGAGCTGTTCGGCTAAAGCAAGTCTGAGTCAGTTAAGGAGGCTGACTAAAGCCGAGTAGAAACTGCTGGACGATCATTTGAGGATAATTGAATCCTTCTACTATGTGAAGAGCTCTCTGGGCTAGTGCCATCAACAACCCCAAGAGAGAGGAAACCTCTCTGGAGTCTGTTTATTCCTTATTTAAGTTAGGAGGAAGAAGAAAGGAAATGACACTGTTTTGAACTATGCCGATAGATTTTTAGAAAAAAGAGCATAACATTTTCTCAGCACCCTGCCAAGGGTAGCTGTGTTTGAAAAGGTCTCAGTATTGCTTTAATGACTTGGGAATAGTGGGAAAATGTCATTACCCAGCAGGTGATAAATGGTACAAATTGTTCTCTGAAAAAGCCAGAAACATTAAGATCTGATTTTCAGACTTATAAGTGTACTGGGTACATGAGTTTCCCTGTTCATATGCCTTATTACAAGGTTTCCGTGTGCCCAATCTCTTACATAGGTACACTGAGCAAGAGTAAGAAATTGTGATCCATATTTATGGATAGAATTCTATTTCATTTATTCCTTTTCTTTCTTCTTGAGTAATACAAATATTCTTGTCTTTTGCGTTATTTTTCACTAAATGCTTCATGAGTAAGAGTCAATGGCATTGGGGCAATGAGGTGGCTTAGTAGATATAACACCAGACTTGGAGAGAGAAGGTTCCAGGACTTTCAAATCTGGCCTCACATGCTTCCTAGCTGTGGGACTCTGAGTGAGTCACTTAACCCCCAATGACTGGCCCTAACTGTTCTTCTGCCTTGGAAATGATACTGATACTTAGTATTGATTTTAAGGCAGAAAGTAAGGGTTAAAAATATTCAGTGGCATCATTGTGACAGATTCTAGTCACATTCTTCTAAATGAGAAGTACATCAGCGGGAACTTAGAAGCAATAGTTGGGAAATAGTAGAAATGTACCACCACTATTCATATACCCTTGCCTCAATATACACAATTACATAAATACCTTTAAAAGTCATAACAGTATGATTGGTACAATTTAATCCCACAGCATATAAATCCCTAGACCTGTCTATGGAGGGGAGGAGGTCTATAGCAGGAGGGTCTGAACAAAGGGAAAAAATAAAATTAGTAGAGGTCAGCTAAGAAATAAGAATGTGCCTTCTCTATCAAATGAAACTTCAAGCAAAAAATAGGATTATAAAGTGTATTAGCCAAGTCAATCTGTGGGGAAACTATCACCTTGGAGTAATCTCTCCGTGATCTCAATAGTTACCCATTTCTAAGATTTTTCAAACTGTTTTTTCTGTTTTCTTCTGTTATTACTGAGTAAAATTCTTGAGATAATTTTTAGCCTCATCTTGGCTGAACCAAAGGGAAAAACAATTTGTCCAAATTGAAGCCAGACAACAGAGGAGTGTGACTGATTAGATACAGTGATGTTAATGGTTGTCCCCAGTTTGCCTGAGGAAGCTGGGGAGCTGGGACTTTTAGAGGGGCAAATATCTGGGAGAGGGACAGCAGAGTGTCAGCTATGATTAGTGGTTATTTCTCCCATATATTGTTTGCTCTCAATCCCACAAAACTTAGAGGACATACCCAAACTCAAGGGTCACACATTCCATTTAGGGACAACAAAACAATATCATTGTAATTCTGGGTGCTTTTAACTTTTATATCTGTGAAGCAAGGCACTTAATCCTTTTGTGCCTCTGTTTCCTTATCTGTAAAATATGAGCATTTGTCCAGAAAGTCTTTCAACTCTAAAATTCTGACTTTATTATAGCATTTAAAAAATATTTATTCATTTGTTTGTTACATTAAAATTCCTGGGCATCTTCCACCCTCTCTCCTCTCTCTGCACTAGAGAAAACATAATTTAATAAAAAGACACAAGTATATATAAAACTATATCTTGCTCGTTTTTATGGTATTCATGACCACTTTTCATAAAAAACACTGACTAGAGCCAGAAGATGTAGGTTCAAATCCTACCTCTGATGTTTACTACTTATATGAGTATGGATAAGCCTCTTCACTTCTGCTATCTGCAAAATGAGGGTATTGGATTAGAGCAGGGGTCAGCAACCTTTTTGGCCGTGAGAACCATAAACGCCACATTTTTTAAAATGTAATTTCGTGAGAGCCGTGCAGTGCTCGCAGCGCCACTCTTGTAACAGCGCCTGAAAAAAAATGGACTTTATGGCTCCTGCAGAAAGAGCCAGATCTGGCCCTCAAAGGAGATAGATATGGCTCAAGAGCCATACGTTGCCGACCCCTGGATTAGATAGACTTGGAGGCTCCTTCTACTTCTAGTCTTGGGATGCTATACTAAAATAATCTAATCTTTTAAACTCCTTTGCCTTCAGTTTCCACAACTATGAAATAATAATAATAACAACAATAATAATAATAATAATAACTATAAGAACAACTGTAATAACTAGCTCTTGTATAACATTGTAAAGTTTGCAAAGAATTTTATCATTTTCTTCATCTTATCTTCACGTCAACCTTATAAGGTAAGTGATACTATTATTCCCATTTTGCTTATGAGAAAACTGAGGCAGATTGAAGTTAAGCAACTTGCTCAAGGTTCCTGGGAGTTGGACTAGATGGCTTCTGAGATCCCTTCCAGGTTTAATTCTAAGTTCCTACGCTATCACTTTTCAGAGTAAGGGATTTACTCCTAACATAGATATGAACCTGCAACATCAAATGGCTGTGTATGAATTCTGAGAAAAGCTCATGACATTCATGTTGATGTTTATAACATAGCTCATCAGAGCATAGTGACAGTGGAGCTATCACTTGTAGTTGTAGCATTAGTTGTGGGAGTGACAGTAGCCATAGTGCTGGCTGTCATTTCTATTCATTTACATCCATGATCTCATTTATGTCTCATACTAGTCCTATATGGTGTAGAGGTTATAGGCATTATTAGTCCCAAATTATAGTTAAGGAAGCTGATAGAGTGTTATTAAGTGACTTATCTAAGGTCAAATACTAGTAAGCATCAGAGTTCCAGGTCACAAATTCTGCCCTCACTTTAGCCAGTTAGTTTTATAAGGGAAAAAAAGAACAACAACAAACATCTAACACTGCTATTTTACAAACATTGTGCTCTTCACCCAGGCAGATGTCATGCCAAATAATCAAAATCTCCAAGTTTCTTGGAACTATAAACTCCCAAATTATAAAGTCATAGCAAAAGTGATCAAAATGTAGTGGGAAAGGGGTACGATGTATATTATCCCTGACATCCTTTCTGCATGAATGAGATGCTCTGAGAATGCTTTCAATGATCCTAGGAGGTTGAACATACATTCTAAGACATTATTCAACCACTCAAATATATTTTATCTATTTGTAAAATGGTCCAAAGGCTATTAAATGTTAAAAGGACCATTTCTCTTTTGAACTGTATCAAAAATGAAAAGAACTAAGTGATAAAGTTAAAAGAACTGCCAATGAGTAACACATATATGAACTCAACCAACAATACATTGACAAATGTTTCGTATCCTTCAATTAGAAGAAGATCGGTGACTTCACAGGATCTTTACTTGCATGTGAATTGGACTTAGGTAAAGCAGAGTTGCACAAAGTCCTCAGTCTCATTCTCTCTTCCAGAGTCGTGGAAGTCTAGTGGCAAGACAGAAGTCAGGACGCCTGGCCATAGCTAGGGATGCAGCAGATATTCTTGGTACCATTGATGTCTGGTGCTGTGTTTCTAACCACTTCTATTGCTGTTGGAATAATTTGATCTCCTCCACACACTTGACAAGGGATGCCTTCACATGCTTCACATGTTGACATCCCCCTAATTTGTCAACAGATTTGAGGAGTATTTTGGTTCTCCCCAGCCTGGTTTAGACTGCCTGCTGAAACAATTTTACTGGTATGTGATTGTAGTAGATGCTAAAATTTTTTGGAGACACAGGAGAGAGTTGGGTAAAAGAAGAACACCAAAGGTGGATGAGAAGCCCTGCAAGGGTTTGGGAAGACCTCACATCAAAGGTTCTAGATTTCCCCGGACACCCCATACATCCCACATTAACAAATGAGCACCATACACATGACTAAGTTGTGTATTTGTTTATAACGATGAACAGGCTTAGAATAGTAATAAAAGAATGTTGAATTATACCAGAAAAATACCACAGAAAAGCAATCCTTAAGAAAGTCAGACTAATGGATCTCACATTAAGTAAGCCTTTTTGAATTGCTGTCTGGTACTAAGCACCATGCCAGGCTCTGAGGATTTTAAGAAAAACCATACTGGCCATGAGGAGCTTCCACTCTAATGGGAGAGAACATATACACAAATCAGCACAAACAGGGTAACTACAAAGTTAGTGTGTGGGAGACAGCCTTAGTGAGGTACTAACAAGGGTGGGGAGGGTGAACCAGGAAGGCATTTCAGAGGAGGTATGGCTTGAGCTGAGTGTTTAAGAAGTCTTAAAAAAGAGGGAGTTGGGGGGCAGCTGGGTAGCTCAGTGGAGTGAGAGTCAGTCCTAGAGACAGGAGGTCCTGGGTTCAAATCCGGCCTCAGACACTTCCCAGCTGTGTGACTCTGGGCAAGTCACTTGACCCCCATTGCCTACCCTTACCAATCTTCCACCTATAAGTCAATACACAGAAGTAAAGGGTTTAAAATTAAAAAAAAAAACAAAAACAAAAAAAAGAGGGAGTTGGGAGGAAGAGCACTCAGAGTGGAGGTACCAGCAAAAGAAGACCGTTATTTTCTTGGTCATCCTGTCTGGTATTGTAATTGTCCCCAAGAGGTTTTCCAGTGAGCATATATATTGCAGATCAGAAGATACACACACACACACACACACACACACACACACATCTATTTATTTATTTGTTTGTCTGTCTTTCTGTCTGTCTGTTTGTTTGTTTATTTATTTATTTATTTATTCATTCATTCATTTATTTTAACCTTTACCTTCCAACTTAGAATCAATACTGTGTATTGGCTCCAAGGCAGAAGAGAGGTAAGGGTGGGCAATGGAGGTCAAGTGACTTGCCCAGGGTCACACAGCTGGGAAGTGTCTGAGGTCAGATTTTAACCCAGGACTTCCTATCTCTAGGCCTGACTCTCAATCCACTGAGCCACCAGGCTTCCCTCTAATATTTTTATTCATATACAAAAAGCAGTTACTCTAGCCCCATCCATGTCAGTTGAACATTGAATATGAAAGAGTAACAGCAAGCTATGGAGCTGTCCTAGAAACTTTTTAGTAGGAAACCCATTAAAAAAAAAAGATGAGAACAATAGCTGACATTTCTATAAGAATATGAAGTTTGCAAAGGTCTCTCCACACACTATCTTCTCTATTTTAGCTCTCTTCTCTATTCATCTCCAGAAGTCTGCTTATACCTGTAGCTATCACTGTACTAAATCTGTCTATTGCCCAATTTTTAATGTAAAACAAGACTCAGAATTGCCACTTTTCAATAAGATGCTGGTGAAATGAGGGGAGCGATTTTTCTACTCATGTAGCTACGGATTGCTTGGAATCTAGGCAGCCCGTTCGCTCCCTTCCCCCTCCATCCAGATGTTCAGAATCTGCAGCTCCCCATTGTTTGAAGAGTTTTTCTGAATCATCCTGTCAATAGCCGACAGCACGATGCCCCATGTTTACCCTGGCAAGCTGTCACAGGAGCATCTGTTTTCTGTGGCTACCTTCCCTGCCAGCCTTCCTTTCTGATCTATACTTTCTCAAAGATATTTTCAGCATGAAATATGTCCTTCCATGCTGTGGCTACTGAAGCATTGTCATGGGAGTTGGGGATAATGGGGTGCACATGCCTGGTTTCCCTTTTTATCCTTTTCAAACACCTGCACTTCTATTCTTTGCTTCTTGTCTGAGAAGGAGGAAGTGGAGATTCAGATGGTTAGTGATGACCACAGTTTCTTTTTCTCCTTTTTGCTTGCCAAGTGTTTGGCTGCTGATCACATTTCCAGGAAATCCGAGTGTTCCTTGAAAATGCTGCTTCTTGTAAGTTCTTGTCTTTTAGTGAATATTAGTTCAGGGACCAGTAACCGTAGCTCCAACTTCTTGTGGCACTTTCATTTCCTGGGGAAAGTGAAATAGAAGCTGGGTCAGTTAATAAACAATCAACAAGCATTTGTTAAGCTCTTCTGACCCACTAAGGATCTCTGAGAAAAGTTGAGGATCCAAAGAAAGACAAAAAGCTCTTGTCCGTAAGGAGCTCACATTCCAAAGGGGAACACAGACATGGAAATATCCAAGTATGAACATAAGAGCCTTAGGAGGGAAGACACTAGAAGTTATAAGGACTAGGAAATGTCTCCTACAAAAGGGGAAAAGCCAGCTGAGTCTAGAGGAAAACCCGGGGGCCCAAGAGGTAGAAGTGACAAGGACAAGTACTAGACATGGGGGACAGCCAATGTTAAGGGACGGAGGTGGGAGACAGAGCCGTGTGCCAGGCCCAGGGAGTAGGCCAGAATGGCTAGAAGGCAGTCAAGTATATAAAAACTGGAAAGGTAGGAAGGGTCAAGGTCATGAAGAGCTTTCAATGCCCAGGAGATTCGAAAATTAAGCTGTAAGTAGATGGGGTGTGTGGCCAGACCTCCACTTCTCAAATAGCACCTTGGTAGCTAAGTTGAAGATAGATTGGAGGGGCCAGGACTGAGGATACTAGAAGGCCATTGCAGTGGCCCCAGCGAGACATAATGAGACCTAGAACTAGCGTGGTGGCTACATGCATGGTGAGTAGCATGAGAGATGCGAAAGTAGAGACAACAAGATCTCTCTCAGGATTTGGTGATTAAAGTGAGTTTTAGTAAAGAATTGAAGACAATTAATAATATTCATTATTATAATTATATTATATTATGCATCATAATATAATTATTTTATTTTATAATTTTTATATTTTAAATTACAATTTTATAATAATTATAATAATATAATATAACATTATTATAATAATATTCAATATCGATCTAATACCTTTAGGTTTGCTAAGTGCTTTATAAATATCTCATTTAATCCTCACTTCAACTTTGGGAAGTACGTGCTATTATTAGCACCATTACCCAGATGAGCAATCTGAAGCACAAAATGGTTAACTGACTTGCCCAGGGTCAAACAGCTAATAAGTATATGACATTGGATTTGAATTTAGGTCTTCCTGACTCATGGTCCTATGCTCTAGTGTTAAGGGGGAAAAGGGTTTTTTTTTTGGTTCAATATATTAAAAGATGATCTCCAGAGAATTGAACTATTATCAATCCTCAATTAAGAATAATCTCAAGTCAAAATTGACTTTTATGGAAGTTTATTTACAATTAAGAAGAGAGAAGAAATAAGGAAATAAGAATCTAACCCAGCAGGTAATTTACTACGATCCTCTAATTAATCCAGGTAGATCTATTTAACCCTCAGCAGAGGGTCAGAGGGCCCGAGGCCCGGAGGTGAATGAAGCACAAATTCATTCACATCTATTAAAAGAAGTTCCTTAAGAGAAGTTCAGGAAGATTCAGTCAGTCTTTAAACTCACCAAGCCCCCCCTAAGATGATAAAGAGGAGTCTCGGAATGGGGCTTGCTTGCATTTGTTCCCTCCAGGTCTATTAGGAGTTGTCATGACTTAGCAGCTCTCTTCTCTGTGGGAAGAAGCAGTAATGCCTGTTGAGCAGCAGGGACTCTTTGGCAGAGTCGATAAATTGAAGATGGGGTTCCACTTTCTCCTTGCTTTGTGTCACAGTGACATTTCCTACCCAACCATCCATTTAGAGGGCATATGCTGCTCAGCGTTGGGGAATGAGCAGCAGAGGCTGGTCACCACCACTCTAGCCTATGAACATTTCTCCATAAACCAGGGGCAGAGGCAGGGCTAGACAGCTCTTCATGGGAAACATATGCAGGGATATGAATGGGCACACATCTAAAAATGAGCTAGTAGTTTGATGTGGCAGCAAAAAGAAAAGAAAAAAGTGAACTGTCCCCTTTTATGATGTTACAAAGCTTTAGAGTCAGTGAATCAATGAATAAGCAATTATTAAGTGCCCACTATGTGCAGAAACTCTAGGGACACACACGAAAGAATAAATAATCCTTGTTTGCAAGGAGCTTACTTCTAGTAGGATAGATAATAAACTCATATATGCATGACTGTGTAACATAAATATAAATAAAGAAGGTGAAAGGTACAGAAGAAAGGGGAAGATATCCCCAGAGAATACAGAGGAGAGATAAGAAGGTTTTCTTAAATGAGCGATGCAAAGAACTAGGAGAAAACAACAGAATAGGAAAGATAAGATATTTCTTTAAGAAAATTAGAGATATCAGGGAATACTTCATCCAAAAACATAAAAAATACCCAAATGGTAAGACCTTAACAGAATGAGAAGAAATTAAGAAGTGGAAAGTATATGCAAAAGAACTATACAAGAAAGATCTTATCGTCACTGATAACTACAATGCCGTAGTTACCAATCTAGAACAACACATCCTGGCGAACGAAGTCAAGTGGGTCTTCAGAAGCATGACTGACAGTAAGGTTGGTGGAGGTAATGGAATTTCAGCTGAGCTATTTAAATTCCCCAAAGAGGATGCTATTAAAGTGTTGTACTCAATATGTATACAAATTTGGAAAACTCGATAGTGGCCACTGGATTAGAAAAGATCAGTTATTGTCCAAATCCTAAAGAAGTGCAAAGCCAAAGAATCTTCAAATGAATGTATTAATTTCACATTCCAGCGAGGCTACAAGCTTGGTTCCAAAAATATGTGAACCAAGAATTGTCAAAAGAGCAGGATGATTTTTGAATAGTCAGAGGAACTAGAGACCAAATTGCCAACATTCACTGGATTATGACGAAAGAGAAAGAATACCAGCAAAACAACTACTTCAGCATCATTTGACTATACTACACTCTGCATGTGGATCACAACAAATGTGGCAAGTTCCCAAAGACTTAGGAATCCCAGATCATCTTACTTGTCTCCTGAGAAACTTACTGCAGGCCAATAAGCAACAGGTAGAACCAAACATGGAACATCTAATTGGTATAAAATTATGAAAGGAATGTATGACAAGCTGTATATTGTCACCACATTTATTTAATTTATATGAAGAATACATTATGTAAAATGCTATGCTAGATAAATCAAAAGCCAGAATTAAGGTTGCCAAGAGAAATATCAACAATCTCAGATATGCAGATGATACCACTCTAATGGCAAAAAGTAAAGAAGAATTAAGAAGCCTTGATGAGGATGAAAGAACTGGAGGGAAGCTTAACATAAAAACAAAAGCTTAAGATCTTGGCAGCTAGACTCATTACTTCCTGGCAAATACAGAGAGAAGAAATGGAAGCAAGTGTCAGATTTTATATTCTTGGGCTCAAAGATCACCACAGACGGTGACTACAGCCATGAAATTAAAAAAATGCTTAATCCTTGAAAGGAAAGCTTTGGCAATTCTAGATAACATAATAAAAAGCAGAAACACCATCTTGCAGACAAAAGTCTGTGTAGTCAAATCTCTGTTTTCCCCAGTAGTAATATCTTGCTCTTTCTCTCCCATCTGTCTATTTATCTATCTGTCATCAGAAAGTTATCAATAAAGAGATACTTGGCCAGATCCATAGGAAGTGACAAAGTCATCAAGAATGTGCAGATAGAAAAATCAAAGAGCTTATAGAATAAAACTTTATAAACACCCACAGTTAAAGGGACATGACAAGAATGATGAGCCAAGACATGTGCCAGATAAAGAGTGATCAACTAGTAGGAAGTGAATTAGGAGGGAACAGTTTCATGAAAACACAGAAAAGAAAACATATCCATAAGGAGAGGGTAGTTTGCAGTGCTCATTGTAGCAGAAAGGTTGAGAATGATGACTGGAAAAAGAACACCATATCTAGCAAACTCAATTGGTAGCTTTGGAGACAGAAGTTTCAATTGAATGATGAGGTTGGAAACCAGAAATCAAAGGATAGGAGTGTGTCTCAGTGACTTAGAGGAAGTGGAGGCAGTGACTATAAAGAGATTTTTTTTCAAAAAGAGGGAAAAGAGATATCGGATGACAGCTTGAGGAAATTGCTGAGTCTGAAGAAAGTTTTTAAGAATGAAAGAGACATAAGCATGGTTAGGGACAGGGCTACTAGATAGGAAAAGGTTGCAGCTTTGAGAGAGAGAGAGACAGAGAGAGAGAGACAGAGAGAGGATGGTTGAAGGTGAAATCTTTTGGAGAAAATGAGAGGGAATGGTATCAAATACCATTGCCATATGCAGATTCACTTCATCCTTGACTAAGCGAAAGGGAAATGTGATTTATTTCAAAGGGGGGGGGAGAGAGAAAGAGAGGCAGAGAGAGAGAGAGGCAGAGAGAGAGAGAGGCAGAGACAGAGACAGAGACAGAGACAGAGACAGAGACAGAGACAGAGACAGAGACAGACAGAGAGAAAAGGAGGAGGTATGAGAAGTTTGAGGAATTGCATCAATATTTTGCAGTCATTTCAGTTAGGCAAAAATCAAAGTACTGATGCTGCAGTGAAAGCCCAGTTGCCATCAGCTAACATGAATTTGGAATACATCCCAAAAGCTCAGTTGTGGGACATCAGCCTCTTGTCATCAGGAGTAGAGGAGGCAAATGGTAAGAGTAATCCAGGGCTGAGGTTTAGTAAGGGAAGAATGGGTTATAGGACAAAGGGGCAAGGCATTCAAAAGAGTGGAGGATATTGTAAAGTCAAAATGGCTAACTCCTATGCTAAGGTGGTAAATAGAGGAAAATGTAGTCTTTGTAGGGCTAATGGCTGGAAAATTTTGATGAGCAGGAGAATTAGAGGTCTCAGTGAGGGTGAAGAATTGGTTTGGAAGGGGAGAGGCATAAGCAGAAGTGGAACAAATGGTGGCTCTCATCAGATAGGTCAATGCCAGAAATTATAAGCAGATTCTAATCATTTTAACATTTATTGGTAATATGTGTGTGAGATCATGTGACTGAGCTGGAGTGAAAATTATATCATAAAGAATGAAGAAGTTAAGGAGATTAGGCAAGAGTCCTAGAGACCCCTAATATATGGCCAGGCATTAAAGAGTAGAGGAAGACTGTGAATTAAATCTAGAACTCATTGAGAAGGAAAAGAGGATAATCTGGGATCTGATACACTGCAGCTACCATCATTTGGATTTAGTGTTAAGTTGGTTTCAAGAGAAAAAAAAAGGTTGCTGAGTGACAGCGATAAAGAGTCCGGAAGAGACACTAGAGAGTATTCTGACTTCCCCTCCAGGTCCATTGTCAGGTTAGTGTGAGAGAAGGCTCATCCGGTGCTAGAGAGGAGGCCTGAGGATGCAGTGTCCTGGGAGGAGCTAGGTCTCCATGCAGGCTAAGAGATGGAAGGAGTATGAAAGAAAGAGATCCAATAAATAGTGATTTTGTTTGCTATGGAACAGGAAATCCAAAGGGCACGATGAGAAGGATAGCTGGGGTTGGAGTGGGATGAGGGTACAGTCGACTTGAGGGAGATGGGGTTGGGAGAACAGAAAGACTTCAGAAATAATTTTCTCCTAAATGATGAATTTCATAAGCACAGAAATAGAGATTCATAAGTACAGAGAGAGAGAAATGGTAGTTACTGACCACTATGCTTCAGCCCAGAACATTTCTGACTATGAGAGGGAAGGGGCTCTCTCATGGAAGAAAGAGTCGCCTAGTTTTGCTTTGCTTCAGAGAACACCACTAGGAATGATGGGAAGACCGTGCAAAGAGGCAGCTGTATACATACGATGAGTGTTTCATTCCAGAAAAGCTGTCTAGTAGAAGGATGGGCTGCCGTGCCTCAGGGGGCTTCTTCCCAAAGACAGTCCTCAGGTAAGTGCTGAGAAGCCTTTGTTGGGAATGTAGACGAGGCTGTCTTTATTCTTCTGCAAGCTAGACTTAAAGGCCTCTGAGATTGTTTCCAACTTTGCCATTCGGTGATTCTTGATGCGAGGGCTCTAACTGAGGGGATGCCATGATGAAGAGCAGGTTTGAGAATGAGCATGGCATATGAGAGCAAGCCTGGGCAGAGTAGCCTCACTGGAACAGCCAGCTGATGGAATGCATTAAAAACTACCTTCACAGAACTCAACAATGTGCAGCTGAGTCTGTTTCAGCTAAGACGGGGGAATCCATGCATCCACAACCTCAGCATCATTGCATAGACCAATCCAGAGCCCCACTTTGCTTTCGATTTATGTGATATGACCTTGGGCAAGTCACTGAACTCTACTGCGTTCCCTCGCAGAAAAAGGAACGAGGGGAATTGCTTCTCAGCACACGTGTTTAACAACATCCGCTCAACATTTGTTATTGGATCACTCAACGCCTGGCACTTGGCTAGGTACAAGGATGTGCATAAAAGACCAAAACATGAATGGCAGGGGAGGATGTAGGTTTTATTGGAGGAGAGAGGACAACACGTACACAGAAAATTAAATACAGAACATATTGATAAAGATTTCTGGGAAGAGGATGTTAGCAATTTAGGACGGGGTGGCAAATCAGGATGGGCTTCTGTAGGTGATGACACCATCACTGTAAAGGGAAGCCCTTGGAGGCACAGATCAGAAAGAGGCGCTTTCTGGCCATAGAGGATGGTCTGTGACCAGTGATATGGACCAGAAATAGCAAGTAGCTGATTTGGAATATAAGTGATGTGTGCTAGTGATACCAAGAGAAATGACGGAACAGAAGCTCATTCATTGCATTTGTATTCCTAGTGCCAAGTCCAGGGCCTGGCACATAGGAGACTCATACCAAATACTTGATGATTGATTGTTTGATTGAATAAGCCTGAAAATATTGATAGGAATTTATATTTTCAACTGTAAAGGCCTGTGCAATATTGATTCTTTGATGTCTCTCATTCTGCTAATTTTTCTTCTTTTGGCTTAAAAATAATTATCGATGGCTTTTATTTTTTATTCCGCAGGCATTTTCTGATTCATCACTTTCAGAGATGCTCCCCATATAATAAAGAAAAAAGCCATTTTCAAAACAAATGACACCACAACCATGTCTGACTGCATGCAATTTAGGATTTTAACCAAGAATAGGGAAATGGGTTCCATTATCCTTCCTCTGGAACTAAGATTGATCCTCAGATTTAATGCCAGATCAGCTGCGTTTTAGTATTATTTTAATTTCTATTATTTTCATCAATTTTATATCCTTCTCTTGGTGCTGTTATTTTTTTTTTTAAACCCTTAACTTTCGATGTATTGTCTCATAGGTGGAAGAGTGGTCAGGGTGGGCAATGGGGGTCAAGTGACTTGCCCAGGGTCACACAGCTGGGAAGTGTCTGAGGCCGGATTTGAACCCAGGACCTCCTGTCTCTAGGCCTGGCTCTCAATCCACTGAGCTACCCGGCTGCCCCTGTTATTTTTTAAATTGAGAATTATTTCAAGAGGTCTTCTGATGTTTTGAACACCTCGTATGGATCATTGCTTGTAGGGAAACTATATTCCCTTAGATTCATAAATGACAGTTTATATAACCAGACATTCCCCATTTGATAGACTCTCATTTTCTATAATTTATTGACTGAAAAAAGCTGCTATCAATATTTTGGTGTATATGAGACTTTTATTCTTCCTTTGAAGTCCTCAGAGTATATTGTCAGCAAATGGATACCTGAGTCAAAGAGTATGAATGCTTTGGTGACTTTTCTTGCATAACTCCAGATAGTTTTTGACAATGGTTTGCCCAATTTACATCAGTTCATCTTTTATCATATTTATCAAATGGATCAAATAGGTTAAATGACTTGCCCAAGGTCACATATCCAGAAGGTATGTATAAGAGGAAAGCCTTAAACTCAGGGTCAACTCTCTACCCACAAATGCAATTTCTCTACCCACAAATGCAATTTCTTGAATTGCATTTGTGGGTAGAGAGTTGACCCTGAGTTTAAGGCTTTCCTTTTATACATACCTTCTGCATATGTGACCTTGGGCAAGTCATTTAACCTATTATTGCTACATGACTATAAGTGGAATAGAAGACACTGACCTGCATTAGTAGAGGAAGTTTCTTTGCCCAAGAGTTTCCCAAATTAATGAAATCACACATCTCGTCCCTAAGCTCATCCCTTATTTTTAGTGATTTCAAGCATTTTAGAAAACTGCTTGTTAACAGATTGTATTTTTTCATTTGAAAATATATTCTATCCACTTATTTATTAGTAAACTGCACAATATGCATACTTATATATGAATACATATATATTTATGTGTAAATCTATATATGTACATATTGCATGCAATATATACATGTTATATACATTTATAGCAATTTTCTTTATATTTTGGATATTACTCAAAAGCATTAAGCATTCACCAAACTTTTTCCAGAATCATCTCAAAAATATATTTTAGGCTATTCTGTATATTTTCTTCTTACTGTAATTACATGAATCCTGTTTTTCTCATCCTGAGTCTAATTGTACTTAACATTGGAACAATTACAAACTGCATAATTAATTCAATTATAGAAATTTTAAGTTACAGAGAACCTCAGAGTGCCTCTTCTCCCATTAGATTGTAAGCCCCCTGAGGCCAGGGACGATCTATCTTTCTGCATATTTGTATCCCCAGCACTCAGCACAGCGCCTTGCACATAGGAAGTATTTAACAAAAGGTGATTGGCTAATTAACTGACCTTAATGGTCCCAGTTAAAGTCATAGTAAAAGATCCTGGATTGAAAGGGATCCTGGAGCCTCTCTAGTACAACTCTGTTGTTTTAAATTTGAGGAAATCGAAGCCCAGGGAGGATTAGCAGTTTGGCCGAGGACAAATGTCATCTAGTCCAATTTCTTCCTTTTACAGACAAGGAAACAGAGGTGCAAAGAAGTGAGGTGGTTTTCTCCTATTTATAATAAACAATTAGTAGCACAGTATTAGAGTCACATCTCTTGACTACATGTCTAATGTTCTTTCTAAGATGCCACAAAACCAGAAGGCATGAGTTCAAGACCTGCTCCTGCTACATTCCAGCTGTGCTGCCTTGGTTAATGGGCTTAATTTCTTTTAGTTACTTTCCTTACCTGTTGAATGGGAGTAATAACACCTCCTGTGCCTATCTCCCATGGTTATCCTGAAAATTAACTGAGTAAATACAGGTGAGACATTTTAGGTGCTAGCAAATGCTCTATGAATCTAAGATGGAATCATCATAGACAGACAGATTTGAAAGGTAGTCCAGAGGTCCTCTAATCCAATTCCCTTCTTCATTTTTGAAGCTCTACAACAATGCTTCTGATCATCCAGTGAGGCATCTCTCTCATCCATAAGGCAGTGCATTCCTTTTTAGATACCGCCAATTGCTAGGAAACTAAATCAGCTTATAAGTCTAGTCCATTAGATATTTTACATTTCACCTTAGCTTTCAAACATCTCCCACTGGTAAAATGGCAAGAACTGGGCCAGTCGTCTTCTCGGTGACTATTCCCTCCCTTTTATTACAACTCTAGACCTCTTAAATACATAAAATGTGCTCAAAGCCTGGACAACTCCATTACACGCTTGTTCAACTATGATCTGGAAAGGAAAAAAAAAATAGGGGCAGCTAGGTGACTCAGTGGTTAGAGAGCCAGACTTGTAAACTGGAGGTCCTGGGTTCAAATTTGGCCTGAGACATTTCCTACATGTGTGATCCTGGGCAAGTTCTGCCTTGGGATTGATACTTAGTATTGATTCTAAGATGGAAGCTAAGAGTTAAAAAAAAAATTAGGCAAGATCCAAATATGAAAGTCATTTATCTCTGATCTCATGGGAGAGATCCAGCAAGGTGCCCCTTTTCTCTTTCTCCTTGAAATATTTCTGATGTGACTGGCAGTCAGAAAAGAAGCAAGAATGAGAAAGAGGCTTGCTCCCTTTTAAAAATCCAGTCTCCCATTCTTCTGGCTCTGTAGCCATCAAAGGAACTCTTCTCCATCTCAACCGGCAAGCCCTTTTGCTCTGAGTCAAACATGGCAGAAGACTGACCACAAAGCTTTCACCTGGTTAATCAGAAATGGAAACTGGAGATACTTTACTGGTTGGCCCTCATTACAGTAACTCGGATACATTTCATACGTCCATAGGATCATAGATTTAGAGATGGAAGGGCCATCAGACACTGTCTATACCCCTTCCTTCCCTTTACCTATGAGGAAACTGAGGCTCAATAAGCTTAAGTGATTTGCCCTAGGCCACATATTAATGTCAGAGGTGAGACTTGAACCTTGGACCTCCTTCCTCCAAGTCCAGGACTCTCTCCATTTTGCTACATTGTCTTTTTTTTTTTCATTAATTCAATATTTCAAGGGATCTATGATCTCATCTATGTGGATGGATCTTCTCTTCACTGGGGCAAATCATGACACAATCATACATTTTTCACTTCACACAATTCTTGTCCATGTACAGCAACTGATCTTCCAGAGGATTTCTCCAGCATCTCACAAGCCTTCATCTCCAGCTTACATTTTAAGGCTGCCACTCAAACACCTGGATTCTCCAGCTGTGAATTCCTCTCTCCCAGCATGATAAACCTACCTCTTTCCTGCCCATACTTTCCTCAATGATATTTCTTTTTCTTTTTTTTTTCTTAACCCTTACCTTCCATCTTAGAGTCAATACTGTGTATTGGCTCCAAGGCAGAAGAGTGGTATGGGCTAGGCGATGGAGGTCAAGTGACTTGCCCAGGGTCACACAGCTGGGAAGTGTCTGAGGCCATATTTGAACCCAGGACCTCCCGTTTCTAGGCCTGAATCTCAATCCACTGAGCCACCCAGCTGCCCCCCTTCAATGATATTTCTAATGAGAGATGGCGTGACATACATAGAGAGTTATATTCAGAGACATGAAGGCTTGGATTCTAGTCCTGCCTCTGATGTATATTGTCTGTATGACCCTCTATAGTTTGCTCAATCTTTCTATGACCTAGGTAAATTAAGACTAAATGTTACAAAAAAGAAACTGACCTGATTTGAGAGACCATTTTCTTATCTAAGAAATCCCTATTCCAATGAAATCACAAGTCCAATCCCATAACTCCATTCCTAATGCCACATGAGTATATTTTATCATTAGAAAATTAATGAAGCTTACCTGAATCTCCACTGCCTTTTAAGTCATCTGAAAAAAAATTGATATTGGCAATTTTTTAAGGTTCACAACCATTGAACTCAACTGCCAAACATTTAAAAAAGACATATTTGTTCTTTTTATATCAGCCAGTTTATTCAATATCTCCTTTCTGACTTCCCCCCCATCTCCCATCACCATATAATCAACTGACCCTCTCCGATGTGCCAGTGTCATCCTAATTACCACACATAATGGCCCCTTTCCAGTCTTTGCTTTCCTTGAACTCTCTGCCACATTGAACAGTGTTGACTCCTTTCTCGTGGATAATGGCTCCACCCTTGGCTTCTGAGAATCCAGTTTCCTAACTCTTTTATCTTTTTAATCTATTTCTCTCTGCTCTGGCTTTTCATCTATTTCCTGACACATTATGGACCTCAAGATACTTGACTCACTTCTTTTCTCCATCTCTACATTCTTTTTGTAATCTCAACAAATCCTCTGCACTCCATTATCACTCCTACACAAATGACTCAGGACTTTTCTCCTGAGCTCTAGATTTTAAAATGCCTGTAGCACATCTTGATGAAGATCTCTATCCTGTTCCAGAGAAAGAGGGATCTCTATCCTTCTGGTTCATATAACTTAATATCTCCAAACACAAACTGTGTCTCCCCAAAGCAGTTATTTTGATCTTTTCCAGGGCCACCAGCATTCTTCTGATCTCCCATGGTTGAGACTTTGGTGCCAACTTTGGTGCTTCCCTTTCTCACCTTCCATAGACAATTAGTTATCAATTTCAACATAGTTCTTCTTGTGCCAAGAAAACTCATTTGTATTGCAATTCAGAATGCAAGTTAATAAAATGTTGGTTGCTCCTTCTGTTTATTTGTTATATGTCAAGGCAGGGAGAAACACCAGCTGGTAGGAGAACTGTGACTCTACGGGGCAAACAGACTCCTGAAAAACAACCATTTTGATAGGTATTTATCCTATATAAGAAGCACATAAGGATGCTAGCTTCACAACTGGTTAGCTTGCTCTTGGACTTGGGTTGAGACAAAGGGGTCTGGTTGGTTTTTGGCTAGTTTTGGATAATAACTAGAAGCATAAGAAGGTAAAATGTAGAAATTAGATCAATAAATAAATAGCTGGAAGGACTTCAGGGGTCATTCATGACAGGACCCTCATTTTACAGATAACAGTTTTTAGAGAAACAAAGGATTAGAGAAATTAAATGACTTACTCACTATCACAAAAGCAGAAGTCTCAAAGGTGAAATCTGAACTCAAGTTCTCAATCCCAAAGCCAAAGTTTTTCTCCTCTGTCCCTTTGCCTCTTATGGTGAACTTATTTAACCATGAAATGGGAAATATTCTAAAATGGGGATCCTCAAGAAAGGGATAATACAAAATCCCCACTTCTCTTTTTTATTATTATTTTTTTTAATTATTATTTTATTTATTTAATTATTATGTTATTTATTTCATAATTATTTTATTATTATTATCTTTTAAACCCTCACCTTCTGTCTTAGAACCAATACTTAGAACCAATTGGTCCTAAGGCAGAAAAGCAGTAAGACCCTAAGCAATGGGGGTTAGGTGATTTTCCCAGGGTCACACAGATAGGAAGAATATGAGGCCAGATTTGAACCTGGGACCTTCCATCTCTAGGCCTATCTCTCAGTCTACTGAGCCACCTCTCCCCACTATTTTTCTACTACACACACTACCATCTGTCTGGTCTATTGCAATAGCTTCCTAACAGATATCCATGCTCCATTTGTCTCTAGATATGGATATTTATGGAAGGTAGATCATTCGGTGGGTAGAGTACCAGGCCTACAATCAGAAAGACCTGAGTTCAAATCCTGCCTTGGATACTTATCAGCTTATTAACATCAAAATTTATGTGTGACTGATAAATAATTTGGAGAAAGAAATAGCAAATCACTGCAGTATCCTTCCCCAAAACCCTCCAATGGTCATGAAGAGTTGGATATGCAGGAACAACCATACACAGTGAATGTATATATTTATATCTATATATGCATGGATGTATATGCATGCATATAATATATGAATATGACTCTATGTATATACATGCATATCAAGAAATAAATGAAGCATGTATATACATCTGATTATATTAATGTCCATCTGATATATGCATATGTATAATATGTTTATTTATTTGATTTTTTTTTTTTACAAGATGGGGAACTTAATTTATTGACCTGAGCTGGGTCAGTGAGGAGAAAGGGCCTTTGAGTGGATGAGTTCACTTCTTCATCACAACTAACTTTTGAATCCAGAGGAGAGCATTGACCTGTGTGAGGGTAGCTCTTAAGATCTATTTATCATCTCTGATAATCTGATAAGGACAGTTTAGTTGATAAGGAAATAACAGGACATGTAGATCTTTTACCTCATGCTTCCAGCTCTGTCTCTAGGAGCATGGAATTTATTATATATATTTCAAGACTCATTTCACACAAAAGAACCCATCCGAAACTTCGCAGATGTGCAGAAGTTACAAATTATGTCATATCAAAATGCAAAAGGTCTCATTGGCTTCAGAATAGAACAAGACCAAGGCTGAATTTCGACTGGGTTCTTATCAGAAAGCCAAGTTGGGGAATATTTTCTCAGGGTTGAATTACCCCTGCTAAAGTTTTGGCATTGGCTGTACCAGGCAGCTGCATTCCTGGCCAAAGGGGAACAGTGTTAACCTTTTAACTGCTGGTTAGCTAGGAATTTAAAGCTTTTCAATAGGGCCACAATACTTTTCAACAAGAAATCACAAGGATCACAAAAGGGGTCAAAGGAGGAGTCTCAGATTTTTATCTATTCTCTTATTGGCTTCCCACAGGTAGCCATGTGAAGACCTCTGCCCTATTCATTCTGGAAGATGATATTCCAGATGCTGTTTACCTAGGAGATGGCAGGCTTCCTCTGACTTGTTCTTTGTTTCAGTACTATCAAGATTGCCTTGCCCTCAGCTGCTGATTCAAAATCTGCAGTCTTCCAATGGATAGCTCCATTGTAGTAAAATGAATTATGATGGTCAGGCTCCATGGTATAGGTCTCTTTGTTAAGTTCATTGAGGGAGCTGAACCATTAGCCTATCATCATTCACTGGAGATGAGCCATCATGGTAGCAGATCCTCATCTGGGTACCAGAGAAAGAAAGTGATAGCAACTGCTCTTCATCTGACTGCCAGATTAATTCTTCTTATGCAAAGAGCTGGCTATGCCACTCCTTTAGTGGCTCTCTACTAGTTAAAAAATAAAGTTCAAATTCTTTTGCCTTGCAATAAAAGCCCTCCATTAACTGATACTATATTCTTTTTTTTTTTAACCCTTACCTTCATCTTAGAATCAATACTAGTTATCAATTCCAAGTCAAAAGAGCAGGAAGAGCTAGGCAATGAGAGTTAAATTACTTGCCCATGGCCACACAGCTAGGAAATGTCTGAGTCCAGATTTGAACCCAAGATCTTTTGTCTCTAGGCCTGGCTCTCAGTCTGTTGATCTATGTAAGCTGCTCCCTCCTTTACATACTTTTCTCACACTGTCTCCCTCTAATTAGAACATATTCCAGTCACATTAAACTACTTTCCATCTCCTGAATTTCTGGTACTTTCCTGCCTCTATACCTTTCTCCCTCATTTTCCAACATCTGAATATATAAAAAGGTAACAATCGGTCAATCATTATTAAATGCCCACAATGAATTAAGCTACTCCTGGGTAGTGTATATGGGAAAACAAAAGGGAAAGTAGTCCCTGCCCTCTGTATACTTAGAGTCTATCTATATCATATATGAATATATAAAAAAGAGATCAGCATTGACAGATGCAAAATAGAGATAAAAATAATTTCTAAACATAGATACCAAAGAGATGGAGGGAGGCAAGAAAGAATTCATATAGAAGGTGGCAGTTAAATTAAGCCTTAAAAGAAA
This sequence comes from Gracilinanus agilis, assembly GCF_016433145.1. Classification (NCBI taxonomy): domain Eukaryota; kingdom Metazoa; phylum Chordata; class Mammalia; order Didelphimorphia; family Didelphidae; genus Gracilinanus; species Gracilinanus agilis. The sequence continues at coordinate 652,221,396 of NC_058132.1, forward strand.
ATCAGGATTCTGAACTAGCAGCAGTAAAATGACCCAGGACAATTCTGAGGGATTTATGGTAAAGACGCTGCCCACATTCAGAGGAAGAACTGCAGGAAAGGAAACACAGAAGAAAAACAACTGCTTGAACGCATGGGTTGAGGCGGACATGATTGGGGATGTAGACTCGAAACAACCACACCAATACAACTATCAATAATATGGAAATGTCTTGATCAATGACACATTTTAAAACCAGTGGAAATGCACATTGGATATGGGGGAGATGTTCGAAGGAGGGGTGAAGGGGAAAATAAAAACATGAATCATATAACCATGGAAAAATTTTCTAAAATAATAAAATATTTAAATTAAAAACATACACACACACAAAGAAAATCAGGATATAATACAGGCATAAAGTGGGGTGCACTCAGGGAACTGGCATCAGCCAATGTTAGGCAAGGAGGCAGAAGACGCAATGTGACTCATGAAGAACTGTAATAGGATCGATTTGTTTCAGACTGTAGCCTGGAAGTAGAAGAGAGATAGAACAGTCAAACCATCAACATTTATTAAATGATTTTTACAGACCAGAATTCTATTACGTTAGGTGAAGAGGTCAGGCAAAATGGAATAATCCCTCTCCTCAAGGAGTTTGCATTCTGCAAGGCTTGAAAGGTAGAGAGCCAGGTGGAGGAAGACTCATCTGCAAATAGAATTCATATTTCATCCTGGTAGCAATGGAGAATCATTGGAGTTTGTTGGGTAGTAGAATGACCTATTCAGACTGAGGATTGGGCAAATCCCATTAGCAGCTATGTAAATGATGAACTTGAGACGGGAAAGGACTTGGGGTGAAGAGAGCAATAAGAAAATGAGAGGTAATGATCACCGGAACTGGAATGATGGCTCTTTTTATGAGATATTGAGGAGATTGCAATAGTAACGTTTGACAACTGATTGTATAAGGCAGTGATTCCCAAGGTGGGCGCCACCGCCCCCTGGTGGGTGCTGCAGCGATCCAGGGAGGCGGTGATGGCTGCAGGTGCATTTATCTTTCCTATTAATTGCTATTAAAATTAAAAAAATAATAATTTTCAGGGGTCTAAGGAATATTTTTTCTGGAAAGGGGGCAGTAGGCCAAAAAAGTTTGGGAGCCGCTGGTATATGGGGAGGGGAGGTGAAGCTGGGTGACTGAAAATATAATGGTAACCTCAGCAGCAACAATAAAGTAGGGAAGAGGGGAGGAGGATTTGCTTGGGAGTGACCCTAGCTAACATGTATATTGTTCTCACTAGGAGTCAGGCTCTGTGTACTTTCCAAATAATAAGCTTCACAACAACAGAGAGAGATTAAATGACTCAACCAGAGTCATGCAGATAGTGTATGTAACCAGATTTGAACTCAGGTCTTCCTGATTCCGGGGTAGAACTCTGCCCATTGAACCACTCAACTTTTCTATTTTTGCTCTTTCTGACTCTTCCTCCCTCATTTTTGCCTACTGAGTCTTCTTTAACATCTGCAATGCAAATACCGCCTCCTCTATGAAACTTCCCTGTTGCTTTCAGTTCCTAATGCCATGTTCCCCTTCTGACCTCACCTATTCAGAATATTTACACTTCTCTAGTGTAGTTATCATGTATTATTTTGAGTCTAGGGGCTTAGCTCCTTATCTTACTGTAAATTCTATTTTTTTTTAACTCATACCTTCCATCTTGGAGTCAATACGGTGTATTGGCTCCAAGGCAGAAGAGTGGTAAGGGTAGGCAATGGGGGTCAAGTGACTTGCCCAGGGTCACACAGCTGGGAAGTGTTTGAGGCCAGATTTGAACCCAGGACCTCCTGTCTCTAAGCTTGGCTCTGAATCCACTGAGCTATCCAACTACTCCCTTATTGTAAATTCTATAGTTTTAGGGCTCCTGTATTCTCTGAATATTATGGGGCCCTTAGCATTGATCACAGTGCTGTACACACAGTAGTTATTTAATAAATGCTTGTTGAATTGAAATTTATTGAATATCATCTCTCTTCTAAGAAAAAAGGCAAATAAAGGATTAAAACACCAGGTCAATAAGATTTTTCTCAATTTGCGATGCTTCTTACTAGTAAATACTAAAGATCTGGTTCAAAGTAAATAATAATGCATTTTCTGAGGATTTAAAAACCAATGTAGAGCTTAGCCCAGCTACTTATTAATTGTTTGTATTATTGCTTCATTGTGTAGTCATTAAAAATTTAAATAAAAGGCTGGTGAGCCTTAAGCATTTATTCAAAATCCTTCTGGAATTGTTCAGTTAATACTGATTTCTGTAGAAAGTAAGTAGACAAACCCTGTAGAAATGAGGCCAAATTCTAAGATTTTTTTAATTTCCTGAAATATGATCTTGATAGAAATAGATTGCTTTTTCTTGAGTTGGTGGAGGGTCAGTCAAAGAATCATTTTTTTCCCTGTTTAAAAAGGGGAGTGGAAAGCAGAAAAAAAATTCTCTGTAATTATTTCCTATATATAGCTTATCTTTTGGCCACATTGAGTAGTATGTAGAGGTTAGTATTGGGCTGGGTTAGTAATAGGTTAGCCCTGAGCCTCTTTGATGATTTTTCTAGCTAGAATCAGGTATGTCTATCAGTTGAGAAATATTTGTCACTTTATTTTAAGCATATTCTTCTCATAGAAATGATGCATAATAAATTACACAAGCCTTAAATAAGTATAGTAGATTATTCAAGCATGGTTATATATTCAAACAAGTCCTATGGTAACCTCTATTTATATGTAGTTGTATGTTCAAATTAGCTTTTATTCAGATAGCTATTTTCTGACGTAGCAATAGAGGCTGGATTTATGATCTCCATGGTATAGAGAACTGCCAGGTGAGAAAGTTCCCTCTATCAATATTGTTCAGCACCTTCTCTATAATTTATAATCATAGAGAGTTGCCTGAGGCACTGCGTAGATGAATGATTTGGCCATGGTCTCATAGTCAGTCAATGTGTCAGAGGAGGGACAGGAACCAGGTTTTTCTGGCTCCCACAAAAGCTCTCTGTCCACTATTCTATGCTTTCTCTCCTATGTTCTTCTAGATGGAATTTCAATTTACCAAGATATAGATGGCAGGAGTCAGATTTCATGTGAGATTTTCATTAATGACATTTTAAAATAATGTATATCATATTGGTTCTCTATTTTTATCAGTTCTAGAAAAGCTAATTATTTCCAAGAACCTACATAACATCCCATCTGTGCTCACTCACTTTACTCCTACTCCCACTGGTATGTCTCTTCCCAGAAAGAGACTAACTTATTCTCCCCACAAGGTTAGATTGCACCTTTTCATCCCATGATATATGATCCCCATCTGGGGTTTCCTCCACCAATATCAAGCAACAAGTTGACATCAATTAGTTTTTTATTTTGTTTTTCTTAATTAACCTTTTTTTTCATCAATTAGTTTTTTATTTTGTTTTTCTTAATTAACCTTTTTTTCATCAATTACTTTTTTATTTTGTTTTTCTTAACTAACCTTTTTTCATCAATTAGTTTTTTTAATATATTTACTGGCAAGAGAAAGCAAGGCCAGAAGTTCTCAAAAACTAGCTCCTAACCCAAGCTTCTCTGCACATTTAGTTCTAAATTAAAGAAGACTCAAACTTAAGAATGTCTTTGTGACTCCTGGCCTTGGGAATCCTTTTCTCCTTTTATAGAACTTCCTCATAGGGCTTTGCTTCTTGGCATTGCATGGATGAGATAGATCTTTCTTAGAAGGTCTGGCTTCTTGTTGGATGTGGTGTCTAAGCTATCTGGTCCATCCACTGTGTCTACTGGATTGGTCACTTGATGTGCTGGACCCTCACCCTACTCAGCTGTGGCTACCAATGCTGGCTATTGCTGGAAGACTCCTTTGCAGATTAGAGCTTGGCTGATTCTCTTGGTCTACCTGGGTGTGGCTTTTTCCAAATTCTCATTCACATAATATTATGAAAGGACAAATACCATAGAAATGGTGGTGCCATATAAAGGGCTAGTCATTTGAGCCAATCAATCACTCTACCACATTTATCCCTTATATTTTTATTAGGTGATCATAGATGAATTGAACCAGTTAATCTATGAAAGCCTTTATCAGGTAAGAAAAGTCCTTGATCAACTTGGAAGTTCTCAATGGATGAAATGGAATGATTTTGCACAGGAAGTCTATTTTACTAGTGGAGGAGATCTGAGCATAACTCTGAGCATTTGGCATGACAAAGTGAAACCATTCAGAATCTGAACTTTAAAGCCTGGCAGCTTATCGGTGGGAACCTCTAGCTTAGCCCCTAAGAAGGAATCCCTCATGGAAAAAGAAAACATTCTCGGCCACAGTCTTTACCCCCTTCTTCTTCTTGTGAAAGGGAATTGGAAGTTCAGATGACTTTAGGACTTCGGTCAGCATCCAGGTTCCGGTAGATTGTATAAAATAGCTGCTTACCTTGGGAACTGAGAACAAATTAGACACGCCAATGAAAGGAAGGTTTAAGGTGCTACAGTAGCCCATCAAAGAAGGTACAGACCAGACCTAAGAGAAGCTTCATGAGTGTCTGTGAGATAAAAAATGATAACAAGTCCTGCTCACTCACATAAACAAAACCTGTAATCAGAAGGTGGGAGTAAAAAGAGGCAGTTCATTATTTTCTTCATGAAAGAGAGCACTTCAGTGATGGGCTAAGAAATGCCAACTGCCTAGGCAGCCAACAGGCACTATATACAAATTCCCAACACAAAGTCCCCCCCCTTCCTCTGTCTCCCTCCCTCACCCCATCCTCCATGGACCTTGACTTACAACCCAAAACACCTGTGACTGGGCTGTTGCATTTTCAGTCACTAGAGCCAAGCAATGACAGAAGGGAAAAGACAAAATGGTGTGACTTTGAGGGGAGGGGAACAGAAGGAGTCAGCAAAATTGGAAAAGAATCCTTTACCCCCAGGAGTCATGATTTTGCATTTATAGACAAATATGACTGTAAGCCCCTTTTCATTGTAATTTGATGAATCACTTCCACTCGATCGAGGAGGCTCCTTGACCATAAACTAAACTTGCTTCATTGAAGCCTAAAAACATGGAGACACACGTAGCAATTCTGAAAATGTTACAAACCCCCAAAGATACTTCTTTTAGATCTGGAAGCTACTGAATTTTTTCTGCAGGTGATAGAATGAGTTTGCTTGGGGCAAATGCATGGAGTGTGAAACCACAATCCATCCATTTTGACACTTTGGGGAAAAATGGACAGTTCTGAAGAACTCTTCGTTTGGAATTCACACTTAGTTGTGCATAAAGCACCCCTTGTGAGCTTTGAATTGTGAAAGGAAATTAAAGGGAGATATTGAAAACAGGTTGAACCTTTTTGCCCTTGCTGCTATCTCATCACCAAGGAGAGCAGAACAACACAGATGTCCCTTCCTGTCCCTTCTCCACGCAAAAAAGTGGTTCTCTATTTTTTTTATGTAAGCGCAGATGAAGAAGCAAAGGCAGAGGCAGAACGAGCATTCTCCTCAAACCCTGAAAGGCCTTTTGTGGGAAAGACTTCTCTGTTGCTTTTTGGGACCAGAACTAAGAAGGAGAAATTCCAAAGAGGACTAAAAGATACATGTGAGAAAGGAAAAGTTGGTTCAATCCAAAGAAATAATTCAAGGAAAAACCTTCTCAGGATCTCATTGATGGAATAAGCTGACCTGATTAAGGAGTTTCCCCTTACTGGAGATGCTTAAGTGAGTAGAGACTGAATAAACATCTATTACGTGTGGATGCAGAATGGACAAGGAATCAAGAAAAGCTAGGTTCAAATCCCAGCTCAGATGCTTAATCTAGATGTAACACTGGTTAAATCACTTCATCTCTCCATGCCTCCATCTTTTCATCAGAAGAAAATGGGCACTAGATTTGCTGCCCTCTCTAGTCCCTTCCAGTTTTCAATTTATGATCCCTGAGTGAACAGCTATGGTCATACAAATGTTGTATGATTCTGTGACTCCTCAGGACAAAAAAAACCCCAAACCATAACTAAGCTGAGTAATTATAGTATAAATTCATTGATGGTTAAATCCCCCATAGGAAAAGGTTTATTAGCTGACTAAAGAACCCCTTCCTAATATTGTTTTTCGAGGTAATCATTAAGAACAACAAGGCCAAAATATGTTTCTAAAGTGTCTTCTAATTCATATACACTTTGGGATTTGGGGCATATCAGGAATTCCTTTAACTGGTTATTTTTCAATGTGAATTCTCCTCCTACCCGTTGCCCCCAGACACATAGACACACAGATCTCAGAAAGCTTCCTATTTTAGGGAATAGGGTGGCATACTGCAAAAGTCCCACATGTGAGGATTTTGGGGTTTTGGCAGCATTTTTTAAAAGATAACCTGTAGCATTCAAAAAGAAACTCTCTAGTTAGACAAGTCTGAATGTTTGGGAATAACCCTGTTCAAGGATGTGATCTGAATTGTATGGCAGGGCTCCTTGTTCCACTGCCCATTTCTGCGTGCTTTAGGCTCTTTCTCCCCAAATCCCAATCTCACAGCCTGCTTCTTTCTTTTTTTTTAACCCTTACCATGTTTTGGTTCTAAGGCAGAAGAGTGGTAAGGGTAGGCAAAGGGGGTTAAGTGACTTGCCCAGGGTCACACAGCTGGGAAGTGTCTGAGGACAGATTTGAACCTAGGACCTCCCATCTTTGGGCCTGACTATCAATCCACTGAGCCACCCAGCTGCCCCTGGTCTGCTTATTTCTAATAATAATAGTTCACAGTGTAAGAAATAAAATTAATATAGAGTGATAAAATTAAAAATATCATGGTTTCAAAGGGTTTATTGAAAGCCATTTAGAAAAATGAAGCCAAGTGCCTGTTGAGTTAATTTAAAAAGGACCCGCCATTTACCTGCTCCTCCCAACCTCCTGCTGCTCCATGATTGCAGAAAAGAGAGCGAGCAGGCCGGCACTCCCTATTTAACCTTCTGTTTATGTTATGTTATGTTAATTGCCTACATCATTTACATAAGCCAGGAATCATGGGAAATGTAGTTTCAAGTCCCCTAAACGTCCACAGGAAGTTTAGATCAGGGACCTGAAAATTAGTTCAAGGACTCCCAAATTTCCAATATCACAACAGCTATGTAACACTTTAAGGATTAAAAAGGGTTCACTTCATGACTCAGTGAGGTTGGTGTTACAAGTATTATGCCCAGTATAGGCAGGTAAGTGTTGCAATGAAGAGAGTGCAGGCTCCAGAGCCAGAAAGGTGTCAAATCCACCCTCAGATACCCACTCTGTGACTTTGGGCAAGTCTCTTAACCTCTGCTTTTCTCAGTTTTCCCCACTATAAAATAGAGATAATAACAGCACCTATTCAGAGGGTTTTTGTGAGGATCAAATAAGATAATATTTGTAATGCATTTAGCACAGTGTTTGACCCTTAAAATAAGCATTAATATTCCTCCCTCATTCCTTCCTTCCTTCCTTCCCTTCCTTTCCTTCCTTTCCTTCCTTCCTTGTAGGATATTTTCCAAAGAAGCATTTTGGAAAACTCTATAAACAAGTTTCTTCAGAGGAGGTGGGGTATCACCTGTTCTCAGAGCAGTCTATAGTTCATCAATGGGACTCAAAAGGTTTTAAGAAGACCAACGTCTAGAATACCAATCCAAAGAGAGAGCCCTTTCAAAAAGACACAGTTTTATAACAGAAAGGCAAGATGGTGCTTCATGGCTTCATTAGAGAACCCCAGGGTGCTTGTGAGCCCACGGAACCTGAAAGCTACCTTATCTCGGGGTTCTCAAGAGTGAAGGGACCCCCCATCCTCTGGCCCAAATCCAGAAATGATTCCTTTTACAATATGTCTGATGCATTGAACACTCAGTCTTTTCCTGGAGAGCCCCAATGAGGAGAANTCCTTTCCTTCCTTCCTTCCTTCCTTCCTTCCTTCCTTCCTTCCTTCCTTCCTTCTCCAAGAGATCAAATTACTTTCTTGTCATTGTTGAAAGTGGACATTGAACCCATGTTTCTATTGTCCCCAAATCCATCACTCTTTCCACTCTATAATCATCTTAAAGTTCAGCTAGATGTCTCAGAGTCAGAGTCCTGGGTCCAGAGTCAGGAGGACCCCTGAATTCAAATCTGGTTTCAGGCACTTAGTGTGTGACCCTGGTCAAGCCATTTAACCTTTGTTTGCCTTAATGCACTGGAGGAGGAAATGACAAACCATTTCATTTTCAAGACAATCCCATGAACAGGATGGTCCATTGGGATCATGAAATGGACCATGGAAATAGCTTATATATTCAGAGAATCCTATTCATTTCTTTAAAGTATTTATATTTTAATTTAAATCAGACTTCATTCAGCTACTTTCAATAATTTCTGCATAATTCTGTTCCTAGTCAAAGAAGCCTTTTTTTCCTTTGTTTGGAAACTCCAGTACCTCCAATATACTGTTGTAAAGAGAAGAATCACATTTTTGCTTTTCTGGGGTTAAGTGACAGAACTTTAGTCTTCCAGGCTCATCTTTTTTTTTTTTTTAATTCTTACTTTCCTTTTATCATATCAATACTGTAGTAAAGGCTAGGCAATGAGAGTTAAATGACCTACCTAGGGTCACACGGCTAGGAAGTCTTAAACTCTCTTTTTCATGTAGTTATCTGAGAACTGGAAAGATAAGGTTTCCTTGGCTAATATATAGATAGCAGAATCATGTTACTGACATTTCTTCATCTGGGAGTTTTAGGAAAAAGAGGAAGGGATCAAATACACTGAATTCTACATTCTGGGCTCCATTGTTAATTGTTCTTTTAATCTATTTCCTCAAAAGGAATGCAATGTTCTCTGTAATGGAGTTGCTTAATTAGGTCACTCCAATAAAGGCAAAAAAACACAAATGCCATAGTACTTTGTCCCAGCTAAATTCTAATATTTATGAAACCAGACTAGATGCTGCACATAAAGTTTTCATAAAATATTTATGACCATATGATTCTTCCCTGTGAATAAAAAATGTGTGAAGTATGTAAATAGGTCAGGGTAAGGGATGGGAAAAGAAAAGGAAGGAGCCTGAATTTTATTAAATGTCCTCCACAAAAAGAAGTCCTTGCATTTCCTGGATGATTTAGTCTAGAATCACTATAGGTACAATATTTGGCTAGTTGAGTTCAAAGTCATTGCCCAGTGGGGGTCTAAAAAGCAGAATTGACATGAATAGAATATGTTGCTTTTATTCTGATCTAGCAATGAGAACACAGGGATGGGATGCTTAGGGAATATTAAAAGAGATTTTATGAAGCCCAACTGTTGATAGTACAATGGCCTCCAAATCTATTTTCACATCCCACTTTGTCCCTGGGATCTAGTTATTCCAATAGATAAGACTGACTAAAATGAAGGATAGGAAATGCTTATTGGGCCACGGCTTATTAAAGCCAATGGCATGTCTATAAATTCAAATTTCCTGTGCAAGAGAGGGCAAGGAGGCTTGAGACTGTTATTTGAGATCCTAGAGATGCCGTCGGTCTCTAGAGGAAGCCGACTCTAGAAGAGATGGCACTCAGCCAAGAAGATTCTCTTCTATCTTAGTTTAGCTGTGCCCTGGGGAAAGATACTTACACATGCTAGATCACCCACCAAAGCTCTTTTCCTAGTGAGACCTGTAAATCATTTTTATTCATGGCTTAGAAGATGAGGCCCCAAACTGTGGAGTGAGATTTTTATTCATAGAAAAGAAAATGTCAGTCTCTGCTCACATATTTTCTTATTGAAAATAGTGGTTTGCTGGAAAATGTCATCCTCTTCATATTGCTCCAAGCTCTTTATCCTGAGATTAGGAACTCAAAGATATGGCTATATAGTCATTGATATCCCTTTAATTGAGAAAAATAAAGCAAGAAAATAAAGCAATTTATTGAAAGTTGGTCTTTGGCTCTTTTATTTTTAGAAAATCATATGGCATAAAAATTCAAAATCATGATACACATTGAGAGAATTCTCTGCCCTAAAAGTAGTCGTGCAAATCTATTGAGGGCTGACCTCTAAGCCTGAATGCTTGCCTTCAGTTCTGCTTTCTGACACCTGCTGTCTGCTTGACCCTCTGCAAGACCCCTTTACTTTTCAGGACCCCAAGCAAGTCTCCAAGGCTGCAGGTTGCAGAAGAGTTCATGAGCTGAACTGCTAAAGGAGAACCTCACATCTTGAAATACCTGGAAAGCAGAAGAAAAATCAGGTGTCTGGATCTCTCCTCTTCCTCCTTCTCATTCTTCTCCTTTTTCTCCTCCTCCTTCCCAGGCCCAGGTTCTATACTCATTCATCCTCAAAGACAAAAACATGACACATGCATTTTCTAATGAAATGAGATAAAATATTGAAGACACTTAAAAAATGCTAGGTCTGAGGGAAAAGTGCCAAATTCCATTTCTCTTATCAATGAGTTTTTTTCTTAAAATATTTTAATTAATTAATTCTGAATATTTTCCCATGGTTATATGATTCATGTTCTTTCCCTACCCTCCTCCCACCCCCTCACATAGCCAAGTAGCAGTTCCACTGGATTTTACATGTCATTGATCAAGACCTATTTCCATATTATTAATATTTACACCAGGGTGATTGTTTAGACTCTAAACTTTAGAGTCTACATCCCTAATCATGTCCCCATCAACCCATGTGATCAAGCAGTTGTTTTTCTTCTGTGTTTCTACTCCCACAGTTCTTCCTCTGAAAGTGGATAGCATCTATCTCATGAGTCCCTCAGGATTGTCCTGGATCATTGCATTGCTGCTAGCAGAGAAGTCCATCACATTTGATTTTACCACAGTATATCCGTCTCTGTGTACAACGTTCTCCTGGTTCTGCTCCTTTCACTCTGCATCACTTCCTGGAGGTCTTTCCAGTTCACATGGAATTCCTCCAGTTCATTATTCCTTTTAGCACAATAATATTCCATCCCCATCAGATACCACAATTTGTTCAGCCATTCCCCAATCAAAGGAGTATCGATGAATTCTAAACATCTTTCATATCATTGTCAGTTCTTTACATTTTTTTTATTGTTTATGTCCTTTGACCCCTTACTGATCAGTGATGCCATTTCCATGTTAGTTCCTTATGGATCTTGGACATGAGACCTCGAATAGGGGTATTTTAAGCATAGCAAAGAAGCGGAGATGGGGTGGAGGAGGGAAGACACTTGAAGCTTAGTGGTAGTTTGTGAGGTAAGATGAATGGTTATCCTATTCACTATCTCAGAAGAACTTGATTTCTTCTCAAGTCCTTCCCATAAGTGCCCACAAATGGCAACAACCTTTGTATCTGGATTTGGAAATCTGTTAAAAATAATCAAAGGGAGAGGGGGTGGCTCAGTAGATATAAAGCAGGCCTAGAGATGGAAGGTCCTGGCTCAAACCTGGCCTCAGACACTTCCTAGTTACATGACCCTGGGCAAGTCACTTAACTCCTATTGCCGAGTCCTTATAACTCTTCTGCCTTAGTACCAATACACAATATTGATTCTAAGATGAAAGGTAAGGATTTAAAAAAATAATCAAATGCAAATAGCATGAGACAAAAATCACTGATATCAGCCTGGAAGATACCTCAGAAGCCATCTTGTCTAATCTTTGTTTTATAGATGAGGAAACTGAGGTCCAAGGAAATTCAATGACTTGTTCAAGATCATATATCTAGTTAAGTGTCAGAGACAGGATTTGAAACCAAGTTCTTCAATGCTCAAGCTAAGACTCCTCCCTACCCCTATATTATAGCAGAACAAGTCCTACATAATTTGGGCAAAATCAACTCTAGACAAAGAGACCTTGCTAGAAGCCAGTCAGAAATAAAAAAAAAAAAACGCCAAGAAAATGAAGAAGGAAAGAAGGTGACTGGAGTCCAAGCAGACATGATAAGAAAGGCAAGAAAAGAAAGGAAGAGATCTATAATGCTTTCAGGTGGTTTTCTACACTGGAGCTCATAATGAATAATCAGATGGCTTTTAACTATATTATGGCCAATCATAGGTTAAGCAACTCAGCCACAGAGCAAAGAATATCATATATGAGACAATGTGGAAAAAGTGCCTACATCCCTCCCCAACTACAGGACAGAAAGATTCTAATAGACCCAAAATCTTGATTGAGAGTCTCTTAGTGCACAGGGAATGAGCTCCTGACTTAGGGAACTGTTGTCTATTTACCATAACAGATCATCCTGAAAAGAAACACTAAGGACCAGAAGGAATAGTGACAGACAACTGAGGATAGCAACTATGGACAGCAAAGAGAATGTCTAACTGCCCTGCCAATGGCGGGTTAATTTTCAGTTTCTGCCAATGCCCAGCAACAGATTTGTGTCCATAAAATATAGATTGGGTTCTGTACTTCAAGGAAAGGTGAAGGGGCTGAAAGAGCTCTATTCTGTGGTTTGCTGGAAGCAGGCAATCACCTGGGAAATTTTCCGTGACAGTGTTTATACCAAAAATACCAGTAAATCCTGCAGATCAGAGTTTGAGTTATTGATTTGTTGATTGTCTAGATTTAAGAAAGTTTTAGAGAAAATTAATGATGTATAATAAACTCAAAACTATGTCATACCTATGTAGAGAATCAGTTATTAACCAGTACACCTTTAGTTATCAGGGATAAGAAGGAATTTCTTTAGAGAGTAGTAAAACATTATCAAAAAATGTGTATGTGTGTGGGAATAACATATAATAAAAATAGATCTTGAAGAGGAAAATGAATATCCTGACTTGTGTAACATACATGATCTTAAGTGGGGTAAACTGCCTCATAGAATTCTATAGTATCTGCAAGAATTTTAGGAGAGGGGGCAGTTGGGGCAGTTAAGAATGTGGCTATAAAAAGAAGGACACCCAGCTTGGCAAACTCACTCTTTGGGGGAGCTGGGTGGCTTGAAAGGGTAGGAATTGCTTCTTATCAGCTAGCTCATCTCTAACCTCTGGGACCAGAGTATTTCTTTGCTGAATACTCCATACTGACTATAACCAGGCTGTGAGCACTGTGAAAACACTTTACATGCAGTATCCCAGCCAATCTCTAAACAATACAGATTTTCAATCAAGACTACCTTTTACCATCTTGAACTTGATAATATTAGATTTAAGAGAAAGTTTAGATTGTGAGGGAGTTAGGGGAAATAGTTTTAATCAGAGACATTCCCCTCTAGGGGGGATTGATATTTCTGACAGTATCCTGAAGATATTAGATAGTTTTCCCTCACCTTCAGTCTTAGAATTTATCCCTCCTTCTCTGTTTCCCTGAACTAATAAATCCCTTCCCTTGTTAAGATTGTGAGGTGCGAGGTATTGTATTTTCAGGCTTTACAAACCCAATTCATACATTACCTAAGCCAAATCTCCATCCAGACAGACTCTGAGTATAGTTGTGATCCAGCGTTCAAGAAAGCTTGTTTGAAGACATCCTGAGCACTTGATCAATCTTGGACTTAAGGAATAAACTTCCAACAGTGGAAGTTGTTGATTTCTGTGGGATTATTCCCTTTCTGTCAGCCAATTTAACCCTGTGATAGATAAGTCAAAATAGCCTCCATTCTTGGTCAGAAATGGATTCTGTTATAACAATTATCAGAGGTAGCAACTGCCAAGGAGAGGGAGGAGAAAGAATTCCATCCACTCACTCCCCTTCCCCCTGCTAGTTCTTGCAGCTTGATTCCTGCTGTGACACCATTGCTAACTGGACCCATTTTTACACTTGCCAGGAGACCAGAAGGTGGAAGGATGTGGTATAGAGAAAGGAAGTTAAGAGGACTTCTTAGTCATTTAGACTATGAAGTAGGTGTGTCTGTCCTTGGATGACATGACTATAAGGAAGAAGCAGGATCTCATGTTCCAGTGATAACAAGGATGAACAGGTTTCACCAGAATGAAAGCTGAAGGGAGGATTCAGAGAAGTTAGTGACACCCTGACTGGCTGTTAGAGGTAGCTGCATGTCTACCTGGCATGAAGAATTGAAAGATGTGATTTATTCCCTAAGAGTGATGGAAGGACTCTTGAGATCTATGACATGTGGCAATCTTTGCCCACTTCTGGTGATTCCTATGGGGACAAGTATAACCAAAGAGAATGTCAAAAGAATTACTAGGTATTGAGATATTCTGAGAAATAAGCAATTACCTATTGTACTTCTGTCACATAAGAGTCGCCTAGGAAATGCTGCCTTGATTGTATATATTGAGGGTCTCCAATAACCTAATAGTATAACTCATAATTCCTTATCAACATGATTATTATCATTGGTCAACTGAGGAAGATAATCAGATTTTTAATGTCACAATACAGTAAGAAAAAAGAGTGACAAAGCATTTCCCCTCTAAACCTGGAGCACACAGGCCCTAAAATATGCATGTCATCTTTGGACATATTTAGAGAATACATGTGGAAAGGCCAATTTATTCTAGAGTGAATACATCTACTCAAGGTATGTAGGGTCAACTCCTGCCTTTGCTAATTTCATCTGCTGATACCATGGACCTTCTCCCTCTGCTCTCACATGGCTTGTAATGTTCCTGTGTTCCTGGATAGAAATAGCTTTGCTGTTCTTGTGGTCACTAGGAAGCATGATGCCTCTGGAAATGTGGCTGTCAGGCTCCTCTCTGCTTCCACATTCTGGTTCCAGTCAGAAGTACTCAGCTAATGTGGTACCTCTTCCCCATAAAAGGAAGAAATCTCCATTATGCTGTTTTTAGCTCAGAGCTCAGGCATGTATAAGCTTCAGCTCTTTGAGACTCTTCATATATCTAGAATAAGATTAAAGTCTCTAAAGGCCAAGTTCTTTTTACATTATCATTCATATGCATACATATCATACATACATATCATTTCACATCATCACATTTATATACATATCATCATCTTATATCATAAAATACATCATATCATCATAATCAGCTTATTTCCCTACCCTCTTTCTGAGTAAATTTCTTCTATCTTCTCTACCACTAAGAGTAATTTTGGGGAATTACAGAAATTCTCTTTCCCTGTAGACATATAAACATTTTGACCTTAATGAGTCCCTTAAATTTTCCCTTTCTTATTTACTTTTTGGGCTTCTCTTGAGTCTCGTGTCTGGACTTCAATTTTTATTTGTTTACGTCTGGCTTTTTCCTCAGGAATGCAGGGAAATCTTCTATCTTATTGAATGTCCATTTTCCCCACTGAAAGAATATACTCAGTGTTGCTGGATAGGTGACTCTGGGATGTAAACCTGAATCTTTCATAAGGCCAAGTCCTTTTGGGTAACATATCAGTGAAACATCTATGAGTAGCTGGAAGATAATTGATCCATCTTGGATCTCATCGCAGGTATGTATAATAGACCTACATACATACACACAGCCATATAATATAGCACACATCCCCAGTATATTTACCCCAGGATTGTTCTCCCTTTTCTTTTATTAAAGTCCAATACTTGACTCATCAATTGTAAAGGACATTATTTTTATTCACTGAGCAAAATAAGAAATGAACACACATTTTTGAGTTAACAATTATAATTTATTTTAAAATATAGACTTTTTAAAAGATCCTTTTAAACAAACTAACCAAACTCTTTCCCTTCTTCTAAGAATACAGGACAACATTGATAGCCTCCTTATCACCAGTCCTTCCAACTTGGTCCTGTTTCCCTAATTTCTAAGTTCACCACAAAGGGCCAATGTAAGAGTTGGAGGATAATCAGGTGGTACTTTTAAAATTTATGATATTTGGCTTTTTTGCTGTCCTCACTCATGCCAGCCAGGGTCCAAAGGCTGAAAAACAGAGTCAAAACACAAGAATCAAAACCTCTAGTTTATTTCCCCCTGATTGGAGCTGTATGGAGTCTTTGGACTAAATGGAATGTTTGGAGCATACAAAGAGGAGGGCAAATTGCCTATTTCATTCATATAGGAAATAGGGTTTACCTGATGGAAATATGCCCTTTGAGAACAAGGCAATGCTGTGGAGAGAAAATGGATGAAGGCTCACAAACTTCCAGATGACCCAATAACTAGACAGACTTCCTTAGACTTGAGGAAGCAGTGGAAAGGAAGTGAATAAAAAGCATGAGGAAGCAGGATTAATGACACAGCATTTGGAGGAGGTCCCCAGAGCCTGGGAATGTCACCTTTCCCCCAAGAGGCCTCCAGATCCTCAAGAGTCCCATGCTGGCAGGAGGGCTGCTGGCAGAGTAATCAGATTGGAATGTAGAGGATGAATTCGAAGTTTGGCGAGCTTTGTATAAGAAGACTTAGTTGTTGGCTGTTTTGTAATTGGCAAGAAGCAATGAGAATCTGAATTAGGAAAGGTGGGTGCTGGCTTTGGTGGAAGAAGCCCGTTTGGGCTAGGAAGGGAGGGTTAGTTTGGCTTCAGGTGTATTGAGAATGAGGTATAGCAGGATAATCTGGTAAAGAGAGTGCAGCAGGCTAAAGGAAATGGGAGTCAGGAAGGGAGAAGATGGAACTAAAGAAGTCCAGAGAATTCCCATCAGTAAACAAGCAATGCCTGAAACATGAATGGAAAATATTGGAGAAAGAGACAGAGACAGAGGCAGAGATAGACATAGGGACAGAGACAGAAAGAAAAAGACGAAGACAGAGACAGACAGATTCAGAGACACAGACAGACAGATAGAGACACGATAGACATAGAGACACAGAAACAGAGAAATACAGACAGAGACACAGCCACAGAGAGACAAAGACAGAGACAACAGAGAGAGATGGAAACAGAGAGAAGAGGCCCTGCAATAGTTCCTTAAAGGGTACCTCCATTCGGGTATACAAGGAATCAGAGAAATAAAGGCAGGTGACACTATAGAAACTGCCAGAGAAGTAGAGCAGTTATATTCAGCATAGGAAGCAAAATATCAAGGCAATGCTGGTTACAATGTCCTATTCCAGCATGAATTTGGGATGAATGAGGCTTGATTTTATAACACTGAAATCTTTAGACATTTTGAGGATCAGGGAGGTGCTACATAAATATTGACTTTATTTTAGGTTAATTGGGAGAAAATATCAGACCAACATCAAAGTGATTATATCACAATAAAAATCCAAAGTTAATTTAGACTGTGTTTAACTCTTTAGCCTTCATCTTTTAAACAGGAAACCAATGAATGCCACTGTTTCAATTTCCCCCTTTTGTAATGATTTCTTAGTAATCATATTTATCATTGGATTATGGAAAAAGACTAATTTTCTGTAAAGACTTATTAAAACCCAACATCTCAGCTTCGGGGTCTCTTTCCCCTCTCAATTAGTCTGTTAATCATTTCTAGATCAAACTCTGTCCTTTTGAGGAACTTTTGCAAAGACCTGAATATCAGGCAAGTACCCTGAGTCCAGTTGATCCATTAAAAGGAAAGAAGCCTTCAGCTGCCTTAGTGTGTGTATCTTGGATGAATTTTCTAAGACTCTCTCCTACAAAGCATAGCATGGCTCCTTCTTTCCCTCCCTGGATTTCTTTCACTTCTTGGTTGGAGGATTACAATATCTTTGTGGGGATACACTAGAAAAAGAGAGTGGGGGACTGAGAAAAATAAGTGATGAGAAAATAACAACCTTCACCAAATGATCCAGTGATACAAAAAGAAAAACAAATGTGATCGGCCCCCACATTACACATTCATGTGAGTCTGAGTATCAGAATTAAAGATAAAAGACATCGTCTAGAAGTGGGCATCTGAGAGCTTGGAAAAAAACTGGTAACATTATTTTAATAAAATTGGTTTTCTTTGTAATAGTGTATATATTTTATTTAATGCCTTTAAAATCATTATTCTAGGAAAAGTTCCATTGGCATTCTCATATTTGCAAAGGAGTCCATCATATCGCAAAGGCCGAGAGCCCTAATGTAGTCCAACATCTTTTAACCACCTCAGTTTTCCAATGAGGAAAAGGGACCCTATGAAGTTCCTGAGTAGGCTGTCATATGTCATATATTTAGAGCTGAGAGTGTACTTAGAAATCATCTAATGCAATTTTTAAATTTGCAATGGAGACAACTAAGACGCAAAATTGTTAAGTTATTTACCCAAAGTCACATGGACAGAAAATGGCAGGTCTAGGATGCAAACTCTAATTCAGTCTTCTTCACTTGACCTGCATTTTCTTTTGACAAGAGTCTCTGCCACTTTAAAGCGAAGACATGGAGTAGCAATGATTCTCTTACTTAGAACATTGTCATAATCTTAGAAGAAATGAGTTTGTGAGTCAAAGTAGAATTTTTCTTTCTCTTGCTTTAATTATAACTGTGTCATATTTCTAAGGTTCCATATTTGTATAGCCAGAGAGATTCAATCCATGAGAATGCTTTTATTCCATGAAAAGCTCCTCTTCAGTTCAATGGTGACCAGTTATCTTTTCAAAATGGTAGAAGATATCATCGGAGAAAAAGAGCAACATCATCAGATTGATGAATCTGACATTTGTTGGCATGAATTCAAAGTCAGTCTGTGCACATTCATGTTTCCAGATATCAGCAGAAAGTTAATTTTGGCTTAGCCTGAGCGATCTGAGTTCTTAATTTCCACTTTAAAAACAGGAATTGGAACACAATTTCAGCAAGAAGGATTCTAGTTAAGTAAGTGAAAAAGTTTATGACTAGGAGCTTCAAAGTGAATAACAAAAATAGGAGAAAAAAAAGGAACTTAAATAATTTTAGCAAGGGCATGTTCCCCTTCTCCCTCTTCCTTTACACCATCCGAGAAAAGGAAATTAGGAAGAAAGGTCATAGCCAGAGAAGCTTTAGCATTACTGAAAGGTTGAATTTAGAGTCCTCAAAATGTTGCTATGCCCTGATTATTATGCCTCCATTTTTTTTTTTTTGGTGGAAGAATATGTGTGAGGTCAAGAATATAACACAGAGATTAATGAGGATGAGAAGATGTTCGAAAACATATGATGTTTTGTTGTTGTTTTTTAAACCCTTACATTCCATCTTAGAATCAAGATTGCATATTGGTTCTAGAGCAGAAGAGCATTAAGGGCTGGGCGATGGGGGTTAAGTGACTCACACAGGATCATACAGGTGGGGAAAGTCTGAGGGTAGATTCAAACCCAGGACATCTCATCTCTAGGCCCAGCTCTCTATCCACTTAGCCACCTAGCTGGCCCCTTCAGTTGTTTTTGTAATTGAATATATGGGTAATATCTTTAGACCTCCAAAGGTCCCCAGAGGTCCCCTAGTCCAACATTCTGGTTACATAAAAGAAGCCAAGTTTCTGAGAGAAAAGTATAATCACTTCTCAGATGCTTCTTGAACTCCCAATCTAGTGGTTGCCCCACTGGACATCATTTTCTTTTAATGTAATGTTCCTTTCAGCCTCCTGGACCCTTTGGCTTTGTTAAAAATTTGAAGTGCTAATGAGGCTACAAAGAAATGTGATTGATTTGGGGGGAAATATTAAGATTTTTTTTCAGAAGAATGTCTTTTGAGGTACAGAGCCTTTCAAAGAAATTTCAGCAATATACTTCAGTGAAACTTTTCCTTTTTAAAGGTAAATTTAAAGGTAAAGATTGAATGGGCCCACCCATTTAGTTTTCAATATAAAATGGATGGATGCCATTAATTTAATCACTCTAATGGACAAACTGAATCAATCAACAAGCATTTATTCAGCATGTACCAGGCTAAGCAGATCACTTGACTCTAGTTGCCTTAGTTTTCTCATTTGTAAAATGAGCTGGAGAAGGAAATGGCAAACCCCTCCACTACATTTGCCAAGAAAACCCCAAATGGGGTCATGAAGAGTTGGATGCAACTGAAAATGTACCAGGCACTGCACTAAGAACTTGGAATGCCAAGAAATGGATAAAACAGCCCCTAGCCTAAAAGAATTAACATTCTAATAGGAGAGACAACATGAAAGCAACTAGGCACATAAAAATACATATGGGGTAAGTTGTTGATTATCTCATAAGGAAGGCACCAGAATTAAAGAAGCTGGGGAGAGGCTTCTTGTGGAGGCAGGATTCTGAGTGAGACTTGGGGGAAGCCAGAGAAACTAAGAGGGAAAGACAAGGAGGGAGATAGCATTCTAGCGATGGAAGGTCAACCAGGAAAATGTCCATAGGTGATGGGATGTCTTTTGCAAGAAATGTCAAGGAGACTGTTGTTTTTAGATTGTAGAGAATCTGGAGAAAAGTAAAGAATAAGAAGACTAGAGAAGTGGGAAGGGCCTAGGTTATGAAGGTTCTTAAAAGTCAAACTGGGGATTTTATATTTGATCTTGAAGGTAATAGGGAACTTCAGTGGAGTTCATTGAAGAAGAGTGTGATATGGGTAGATCTGTGTTTTAGGAAATTCACTTTGGTAATGTGGAAAATATAGGTAATGGAGGGCACCAGGGATATTAACATAAATCTAAATAGTTGTGGGTACACACACTGGGTTGTAGGAGAGACGGGACCAGGATGGAAAGACCAGAGTTTACTGGGTCAGCACAGGATTGGCAGTTGGTCTCAACTGTCACCTGGCTCTCCCTAGGCCAGAGACTTTGAAACCAACAGGCAAGGTAAAAGTTTTAATGGTTTTAATTATGTACAACTGAAATAAATGTGAGAAAGGGATTTCTACTCTAAAACTTAAACCTAATGACGAAACCGCAGGGCAAGGGGGAGGACTTCTCTACTCTAACTTAGTGACCTAAGCAGACAGGGCCAAGGGAGCAGTGCAGGAGTCACAGAGAGGGCTGCATCAGACCTGGTTCCAGCCAGATTTGAGCAGCACAGCAAATGGGTCTGAGGGTGGCTTTGGGGTTCTTACAGTAATCCACAGATGATCAGGATGCCAAAAGCTTAGGTGATCCAAGATATCCAAGAAGAAAGAGTGTGCTTGAGATGCTGTCCACCAGATCCCAAACTTCTCCTCTTCTTGGTGCTTCTCTGTTGTTCTTGTCCTCTTTGTTAGAATCCACCACCACGCAGGATCCCAGGGAAATCAGGATGCAGGGTGTCCTCTGCTCTGAGATCTCCCAGGGCTAACCACAGTTTTTGTCAACCCTTAATGGAGTCTCTCTCTCTCAGGGCACAAGCACCTTCTTCCTGCTCCTTCATTACATTTTGGAATTCTCCAGCTCCAGCTCCTTCCTGCTAGGTATACCTTAATTCTTAATTAATTACCAACTAATCTTCCTCACAACAGTAACTGATTAGAGGATGTACTAGAAAACCAGAGGCTATTGCAACAGAAAAGGATTGAGTCAGTGCGGGTCTGTCTAAAGGTTGTGCATGAGCATTGTTGAGAAAGAGGCTTCAATGGAAGTTGGCAACCATTTGGATCTCAGGAAGTGAGAGAGAATGAGGAGTATGGTATGACTCTTAGGCTGTAGGTCTGGGTGATTTGAATTATTGAATTGTTGGTCAACAGTAACAGGGACATTTCAAAGAGGAGAGGGTTTCATCCAGTACATTTCACAGGATATCTTTTTGTACAAAAGTCCCCAAAGTGAATGTGAAAGTAAGAGTCTGTAGCCTATTTTTGAATCAGGTAGATGCAGCCATAGACTCATGTCCCATTCTATACTCTATTCATAGCCATTCTCCAAGTAGTCTTTGCTACTAAACCTGTGGTCCTCAAGTTAAAGCACCAATATGGGATCTGTTCAGCTATGGAAACCATTAGGACCCCATAAAAAAGTGTGTCTTCATACGTGACCTATTTTTTTACTGAAGAAAATGTATTCATTTCATTGAAGGTCAATTCCTCAAGTGACTATGTTTCACATGGATCAAAAATCTAAGAGCAAAAGGAGAAAAAGAAAGAATGTAATAATATGGACAGAGTATTATAAGTTGATGGACAGAAATTCAAAGATACTTAGAGGGCATAGAATCATTAACATCAAGTCATCAAGTTAGAAGGGAACTTAGAGACATCTAGTCTGAATCATTCATTTTAAAGAAGAGAAAACTCAGATCTGGAGAGAATAAAAAGTCAAAGGGCTACATTTTGAACCCAAATCCACCATTCTTTTTTTTTTTTTTAAACCCTTGTACTTCGGTGTATTGTCTCATAGGTGGAAGATTGTAAGGGTGGGCAATGGGGGTCAAGTGGCTTGCCCAGGGTCACACAGCTGGGAAGTGTCTGAGATCAGATTTGAACCCAGGACCTCCCGTCTCTAGGCCTGACTCTCACTCCACTGAGCTCCCTAGTTGCCCCCACCATTCTTTTTTTTAAAACAAATACATTATTTATTCTTAAGATCATTTAAAATTTTTTTTAATTTCAAATTCTTTCCCTCTCTCTTGTCCTTCCCCAACTTTTTGAGAAGGCAAGAAATGTGATATCATAAAAATCATGCAGAATATTTCCATATTATGGAAATGCAATATTCCATATTAGCTATATTGCAAAAGGGAAAAAAAAGCAAGAAAAATAAATTGGAAAAATATGTTTCAATATACACTTAGACTCCATCATTTGTCTGTCTGGAAGTGGCTAGCAATTTTTTATTATAAGTCCTTCAGAACTGTACCAACTGATAATATTAATCAGAATAGTCATTCATAGTTAATCATCATTATAATACTGCTGTTACTATGTACAATGATCTCTTGATTCTGCTCACTTCACTTTGTATCAGTTCACCTAAGTTTTCCCAGGTTTTTCTGAAGGTATTCTGCTCATCATTTCTTTGAGCACAACAGTATTACATCATATCTGTGTTCAGTCATTCTTCAGTTGAATGGATATCCCTTTGACTTCCAATTCTTTGCCACCACAAAAAGAGCTATTATGAATCATTTTTGTACATGTAAGTCCTTTTTCTTTATCTTTGATATGTTTGGGATAAAGACCTAGTAGTGGTACTATTGGATCAAAGGGTATATGCAGTCTTATAGTTCTTTTGGAATAGATCCAATTTTTTTCTTTCAAAATGATTGCACTAGTGAACAACTCTACCAGCAATGCATTAATGTTCCAGTTTTCCACATCCCTTCAAATTTGTTATTTTCCTTTTCTATCCTGTTAATTAATGTCTTAGAAGAGATGTGGTAACTCAG
The DNA here is from genome assembly GCF_016433145.1 of Gracilinanus agilis. Taxonomy (NCBI): domain Eukaryota; kingdom Metazoa; phylum Chordata; class Mammalia; order Didelphimorphia; family Didelphidae; genus Gracilinanus; species Gracilinanus agilis. The sequence goes on from NC_058132.1 coordinate 652,244,414, forward strand.
AGTTGTTTAAATGTGCATTTCTCTAATCAACAATAATTGAGAACATTTTTTTCATATTACTATAGATAGCTTTGATTTCTTCTCCTGAAAACTATCTGTTCATATCCTTTGACCATTTATCAATCAGGAATGGCTTGTATATTTATAAATTTGACTCAATTCCATATATATATTTGAGAAATGAGGTCTTTATCAGGAAAAAAAAACCTTGTTATAAAATTTCCCTCAAATTTTCTGTTTTCTTTTCTTATCTTAACAGTATTGCTTTGCTTGTACAAAACCCCTTTAATTTCATGTAATAAAAATGAAAATTTTTACTTCCTGTAATTCCTTCTATGTTTTATTTAGTTGTAAATGTTTCCCTTATCCATAAATTTGAAAGTTAAAATTTTATATGCTTCTCAAATTTGCATCCAAAATAATGAACCCATTTTGACTTTATTCTGTTAATAGTGAGAGCTGTTCTTCTATACCTAGTTTCTGTATCTAACACTCTTTACAATATGCAATGGCTCTTTCAATTTTGACGCTCTCCTGGGGATACTGAGGTCCACTATAGGTAGGTAGCAATCAATTCATGAGGATTAGAAGAATGAATCCTGGAATGGAGATGTCCTGACTTTCTAGAACCATGTACTGATCTTTCAAGAAGGGGTCTCCTTTTTCATTCACCTTAGGCAACAATACTACCAACAATGTTTAATTAGATTCTATGTTATAGGATAAGGGAAGAGGGAAAGGGTGAGAGTTTGTAGAGATGCATTATTTTACAATTAATAAAGGATAAAAAAGCCCTTTGTAAATTTTCTCCTAGGCAGACAATTTACCAGCTAATCTCCCATCTCAAGGAAATTTTAGTCTTTAGGAATATGAAAGAGAAATATCTCCTTTAAAATACCTTTGGGTATTAGTGGGTGGAGATCTGAAATCTGATGGGACTTTAGACTTGCTTTGAGCCCAAAGAATTTCTCCATGGCTGATGTTAATTTCTTTTCTGCATTTGAATTTCACTAGGATTCAGAATCCAGAATTGCATGTGTTAAAGGCTCCCAAATCCAACCCCTGCCCCAAGGAAAAATATTTTTATTAAAAAATTTTTTCCAAGACAAATAATCAATTATCAAGCACCTAGCATGTGTGAGGAACTGTAATAAGTACTAGAGATATTATTATTATTATTAAAACATTTTTATCTTTATTGTCATGCAAAACATACTTCCATACTGATCATTGTTGTAAGAGCACACGCATACACAAACGAAACCTTCAAATAAAACCTTAAATACACTAATGTGAAAGTTAATTCCAACAGTTCTTTCTCTGGAGGTGGATAGAACTCCCCATCATAAGTCTTTCAGGATTGTCCCTGGACCTTGCATTGCTGGCAATAGTCAAGTTTTCACAGATAATCATCGTACAATATTGCTGTTATTGTGTACAATAGTCTCCCAGTCCTTATTTTACTCTGCATCAGTTCTAGCAGATCTTTCCAGCATTTTCTGAAATCATCTTGCTTATTATTTCTTAGAGCAATGTAGTATTTCATTACCAACATGTACTACAATTTGCTCAGCCATTCCCCAATTGATGGACATCCCCTCCATTTCCGATTCTATGCTACCACCAAAAGAGCTGCTATAAATATTTATTTATATACAAGTAGGTTCTTTCCTCTTTTTCACTATCTCTTTAGGAGACAGACCCAGTAGTGGTATTCCTGAGTCAAAGGGCAGGCAGAGTTTTCTAGTCTCTTGGGTATAGTTCAAAAATTTCCTTCCAGAATGGTTGGATCAGTTTACATCCCATCTCCACCAACAATACATTAGTGTCCACCCAAAGCCTTTTTAATTGTGAAAATCAGACCAGAATAGAGAATGTGTCAGTATTTGATTTAACCACAACTTGCCTCAATTGAGGCATAAAATAGGGAAATATGCTCATTTGAGATCTTTGATACATATCATAGAGGTTGCCTCATGTAGAATCCAAATAGAACAGGAGTTCCTTAGAGAAGTCAATGTTCTTGAGATAATTATTTGGGGGAAAGACATAGGGCTGACTATCTCAAGCTCCAGATCTTTATGTAATTTAAATCCCTCAAAAAAGTTCAGTTTATCTATCCACATAGGAAAGCAAAGAAGATCAAGAGTATTTATCATCCAGGCTCTAACATAATACCTAACATTTATTTAATGCTTTAAAGTTAAAAAAAAACTCTTATACATATATGAATACATATATATAATACACACATGTAATCAATCATCAGCATTTGCTCTTTTAGTTTTTGTGAGTTCACACATTCCTGTGATTTTATTAGTAATGTCATTTTTACTTTTGCACTGGCAACCTTGCACATTCATGGCTATTTGCAGCAGAGTAAAAAAATAAAGAGAGGTGGGATGTGCCCAGATTTGTGGAGTCAAAGGGATCCTACTGGGTCCTTCTCTGTCTTGTTCCTCCTACAAGTGCTCCCAAACCATTCCTTGTATATTTTCATTGTTTGCCTCTAAAACTCAAGTTTTGTGTTGCAATTATGTCACCAAAGCATAGAACGGATCCTTTGGACTCTAGAAAAACTGTTCAGTCAGTGTTGTAGCTCAGTGAGAAAAGAAAGGGGTTAGATATACTTTGTGATGGAATTCTTCTGCAACCTCTTTTGAGTGCAAGTTTGGTGTTAATTAATCAACTGTTTGTTGTATCTCCAAAAGGAGGGAAAATGTCCTTGAATCCATTCCAGAAAGTGTTAAAATATTTGATGGGGGAATTGAAAAAATAGAAAAAAAGTGGGTAAAGAAGATGATGGTCAACTCTGCCCTCTCACTAGCACTGGCTGGCAGGGGCACGATCCCTCATTACATCTACCTAGTAGAGAATCAGGAGGAAAGAGCCAACTTCCAGGCTCTGACATGGGATCCAGGATTCCATCCAATGCACATGTATTTTCATGAAAAAAAACATTTCACTTTATAGGATGGAAGGGAGATTAGAGAAAGCAAGATGCCCTTTCCCCTTTTTTACTTCTGGATTCTTCTGACATGGCTATCCCTGCCCTTTCTGGTCCCTTCAGCATTACTCTTCTCTAAATTTTATGAGTTATTTTATGGACCCTATGTTAGGAAAAGTATGTATTATTAGAATTAATGTTTTGTTATAAAAATTGTATGCAGAAAAATGTACTCTTAGCACTCTAGTGAAAGTTACAGTCTTTGGTGATTGTGCCCCTGTTTCCCATAGGTTCAATGTATCAACATTCTCATTTTTGACTTCCAAATAATTTTTAGGAAAACTATCCCTATGAAAAGTGATGATTGATTATACTGTATATTATCACAGCGGATGCTTACCTGTGAGGTAGGTGGTATTATTCTTATTTGTTTAGAATAAGAAACTCAGCATAAGTTGTCCATGGTCACACAGTACCATTAAACTTAAATATTATTGACTCACTGATTTTGAGGCCGTCACTCTCTCCATTGAGCCACTTAGCTCCATGCATTTGGATAGAATAGTCAAAGAACTTGTGCATCATATGTACACATATGTAGTATCTTGGAGAGTTACTAGAACTAGAGCTGTGTGACCCTGGGTAAGTCCCTTGACCCCCATTGCCTAGCCCTTACCACTCTTCTGCCTTGGAGCCAATACACAGTATTGACTCCCAGATGGAAGGTGAGGGTTTAAAAAAATAAAATAAAATGTCAATATGCTTCTAGGTTATGAAAGCATAAGAAATATTACACAAGATCATCCAAAAAGTTGGAGTTACCCAATGAATATGAACAGTTTATTGTTGTTCCTTAATTTTTAAAGAGGACTCAGCTAGGAAGGGTTTACGTCCAGATTTGAACCTGGTACCTCCCATCTCTAGGTCTGGCTCTCAATCCACTGCACCACTCAATTGTCCCTCATTTCTTATGGTTCCATCACAATCACATATCACAGTGTGTTTATCCATTCCCCAACTGATGAATATCCCTTCAATTTCTGATTCTTTGCTGCCACAGAGAGAGCTGCTATAAACATTTAAATACTTTAAATATAGTTTAAGTGATTATCCTTTTCCCCTGATCACCTTAGGAAATAACTAATTTTGGTATCGATTGAATTCTATCTCATATACTCACAGAAGAGCGAGGACAAAGGCAGCTCAGGAGAAGTAGGCGTGAGTGGCTTGGAAGGAGTGACTACGCCATTGAGATCATGGATCCACTGGAATATGGAAGTAGAGACAATGGCACTATTCTAGGCTGTGCTTCTAGCCACTGGGGAGAAACAGCCTCACCATTACTCCCTGGAATCTTCCATCCCGCTGGATCACGCGGCTGTGTGCCAAACACTTGGACATTTTATTCTACGTCACTTTTATAAGCTAAGGATGCCTTGATGTTGTCAAGTTGAGGACTGATGCTCGCATAGCTTAATTTTGCTGTGTAGATCCAAACACCAAGCTGTGACCTGCATCAGATCCAAAGATGAAGCTAGTTCATTTGAAAAGAATTAAGATCCAGTGGAGAATTAGCTGATAAATACAAAAGATTTGCTTAAACAAGTAAAGCACTTATAGGACAAAATTACTTGTAAGATTTTTATCCTTTATATTTAATATTCATGAATGCTGATCCATGCAAGAGTTCTCTTAGGAGACTTAAAAAATACTAATTAAATGAGAATGGGGATATTGTAACTGCTGGAGCTATTTTCTGACAGATTATATTGTAAAGAAGGTTACCCCGAGCGCATGTTCTAACGCCTACTCAGCACGAGAGTAAAAACCAGCTCTTTCCCAGAGATTCAGGCTCTGAGGAATACATTCTCCAATGCCTGCAAGCACTCTGGTCTGCTTGAGGGCAGTGCTGTCCACCTTGGGATGAAAAAGTGGCAGCTGGATTTCACGCCAAAGGACCATGGGAGCAGCCTGAACCCTAGAGCCAGGCTTTGAAAGTGGGGAGAAAAAATGACAGTTACTTTGCTTTCTGTTTTCAACTTTAGAAATCATGTTCTTTTCCTTTTCCTCATTTCATTGTTCTCATATTACAAATTATTCTTTACCAGTGAAGCTGTCCATACATTTCTATTCTTTTCAATGACAACTATGAATTTATTCTCTCTCTCTCTCTCTCTCTCTCTCTCTCTCTCTCTCTCTCTCTCTCTGTCTCTGTCTCTGTCTC